>NC_065584.1:66436106-66713606 GCF_024542745.1 Macaca thibetana thibetana
GCCATGATGCTGTTTTGTATTACACAGTGTATTGTGTATTATTTGTTAAGATATAGGAAACTGGTATAGGAACAGTACTGAGAGTCAAATTTCATATTTTGATTAAATATGGTTTTATAATATCAGATATTGAAGAGTATAGTTGTATAATTAAAATAAAATAACATTTTCTTAGTGATTTCCACTATACTTCCAGACATATTAAAGTATCTATATTCTTTTAAAATAGAAACTTTTCTGTGGCTGCCAAAATGGTTAAATCCAGCATTTATAAGCAAAATGAGGAAAAATAACAATGATATTTTGAATTCATGACAGATTTATTTACTGCATGAAGAGAAACATTTTATAAAATCTGTTGTGAACAAAACATGATTTAATCTACTAAATCTAAAAAGCATCATAGCCAGAACTACAGACTATGGGTAATATTCTAAGTATTCAACGCAGAACTACACTAAATTATAGTATCTCTGATATAGGCTAGTTAAATCACAGGTCCTAGAAACTATAAATATGGTATAATCTTGCTTTTGATTTTATTTTTCATGAAATTATGCATAGATCCAGTGCTGGGAGGATTAAGAAATGTTTTACATATGATATGGTAAAGAGGTGTCCTTATTACACATTCATATCCAACAAACAGTTCAGTGGAAGAATTCTCAGGTGTCTCAAGTTGCAGTTACAGAGGTGGGTATTTAATAAGCCACAGTCTGAGTTTTTCAGGAGAGCTAAACATAATCTGGAGATCACCAACGGGAAAAATAACTTTTAAAGAATTGTCTCATTCTTCCCTGTCTAGTCCTGTCATTTTTGTTTTCTAGTTTTTGTTGTGTTTGGGTTAAACTATGGGTTTTACTTTTAATCCTGAAATTTAACTTAGTGGTGACCTAGAGCTATCAAATTATGCTTCTCAGTTTCCTGAGTCTTGGAATAAATTACAGTGTCATTAAGAACATCAAAAATCGTGATTAAATCAGCCTTATTTAACTGCAATCATTTTGAACCAGGGTGCTCATTCAATCATTCCTTCTATGTCAGAACAACGTTTAGATCTCAGGTTCTGTAATTTGAGGAAACATATGGAACTTGCCTGATCTTTAAGAAAGAGAATTCTTAGGAAGATATCCAAACAATCTTTTGCCTTCTTGACAGCTAGGTGTCCACATTTTACTTAATACTGCCCTCTCCTGATTGCAACTCCATACCTGTCAGGTATTTCATATACTTTCTGCTACATGGTAGTTTTGTCTAAATGGCTGGTCTGGTCTTTATTTCTGATGGGCTTATCATGTCTCTGAGCTTTAGGAAGCAACAGAAACCTTGTCTGTGCTGATACATAAGCATATTTGACCCTAAGTTTCATTTTGACTAATCAGTTCCATCCATGACATTGCTCTCTGACTTCTTCATCAAAATCCAGAATGCAATTTTTAAAATTTATACCTATTGTATTTTCATCCTAATATATACTGATCTCTTACTTGCAGCTCATTGTCCCTGAATCCCACTCTTATTTTCTATTGAGCCTTTTGAAGATGTCATTCAATTGTCAACAAGTTGCCACAAATTATTAAAACTTTCCATAGTTCACTCTCCATTAACTTAAATCCTTTCCTCTCCTGAGATCACCACTTTCCCTGTAGCCCTCTCAGGTAAATACAGTTGATTACTCCACCTCACCCAGCTATATTACAGAAGGTAGAAATGTGCCACAGTGCCACTTCTAAAATCTTTTGTATTTACGCATATTTAAAAAGCACATCTTCAAGTTTCATGGCAAACAGATTGATGCTTTTTTAAAGATTATTATTACCTGTCTACCTTTATATCATTGGGAATTTGATCTAATTCTTCAGGTCCTCATGAACTGTGGTAGACAAAATTTCAAAAATGGACCCCAAATATGTCCCACCAAAACCCCACAACCCATAAGTATGATATAATTCCCGTGTTATGTGGTACACTTAACCTTAGAAAAGGGAGATTATCTGCTGGGTTTAATCTTATCACATGAGCCCTTAAAAGCAGAAAGCTTTATTTGGCTAACAAAAGCAGAGGATGTAAGAGATTTGAAGCACAAGTGGGATTCAGTGCACTGTTTTGAGTTTTGAACATAGAGAGAGCTATTTACTGGTAGATGTGGATGGCTTTTAGGAGCTGACAATGGCCCCAGCTGACTGCCAGCAAGGAAATAGAGGTTTCAGTTCTACAGGTGATAATGGACTAACTTCAGCCAACAATCTGACTGAGGTTGAAAGCAGAAACTTTCCCAGAGACTCTATATAACAGCCCAGTGTAGCCAACACCTTAATTTCAAAATTGTGAGACCCCAAGCAAGAAGTTCATTTGAGCTAGCAGAGACTCTTGACCTACAGAAGTAGCAAAGAGGTAACAATTTTTTTTTTTTTTTTTTTTTTTTTAACAAATGGCTAAGTTTGTAGTATTTTGCTACTCAGCAATATTAAACTAACATTATTATATATAGGACATTCATACTCTTGAAAATAACCTATCTAAAATCCATCTCTATATTCGTTTAAACTGCCTCAACTAAAATGACCTTCAGTTTCATTCCACTGGCCCTCAACAAATATTTCCAGACTTACTGTTGTGATAACCAGAATGAAATGTGCTAATATTCTAATGCTATGATAACAGCTACCTTTCTACATACCACTGTCTTATTTCCCCTATTTCCACAAATATTCATCTTTGACCTCATTTAGAGTTACCTTGAAAATTCCTGTTCTTTGTATCAGCCAGTTCAGATCTTGCTTTCTCCCTCATTCAACCTACATTCTTTTACCAGCACTTGAACAAGCATGAAAAGCAAGGTAATTTCTCCTGGTTTTCCATTCTTTATATTGTGATTTCCAAGAAAATTTAAATATCTGAAAAGGGTAACTTTCATATTTTTGCAACCAATTCAAAAATTGTTAAAGAATGTTGTTTCTAAAGACAAATGGAAAACCTTCAGAAGATAGCATCTAATCTTTAGGAGGGAGAGTGAAAAACATAGCCCATTAATCTTGAAATATCTCAATTTCTACCCCTTTCCCATCACCTGTCACTCTCCCTCCTACTAATCTTCCCCATCTCCCATGCTCACTCTCCCTGTCATTCTCCCCCTCACTAACCTTCCCCACCTCCCATACTCACCTCATTAATGACTAGAGGAGAAGGTAAAATTCACACTAATTTTCCCTGGTTTATTCCTCTAATTGTTCTCTCTCATTCCTGTACCTTTGAACACTGTTTCTCCGTTGTCATCTTCCCCACCCTCTTTACCACATATGAAAAGAAAACAGAATACCTTTCATGATTTAGAATCCCCATCATATTACTCCTCCTTTGTACAGTCTAATTTCTAAATAAAATAATGTGGAATTGAGTGGTAATTACTTCTGCTACACCTTCTGATATGTTTTGGATGAAATAGTGGTAGTAGCAGTGGCCATCTGGAACAGATGTTGCCAAGACACCGGCTGCAGCAGGGGAGGTGTGGCCAGGACTGTGCACTCTATGGAGCTGATGGGAGCTGAAAACTGACAGAAGCCCTGCCCCCTTCTCTGCCCTTGGCAGGCATGGGATCCAGGCTGGTAGCACAAACAGAGCACAACCTGCTAGGCCGAGTGGGCAGCATGAGCCCAGTGGGTGTGAGCTCAGCTGTGGCTGTGGATCCAGGCACCCATGCACTCTCAAGGACCTGGGAAGTCTCCTTTGCCCTGGAGGCTCAGAAGTCTCAGCTCCCATTGCCTGACCTCTCCCCAATCCCGGTGCCTGCTCCGATTTTGAAGCAAAGTTGAGGCCAACCCTGGGTGTGCATATTCTTGGGGTCATGGTGACACATCAGCCCCCTGCCATGTCAGCCCCCTCCAGACTTTGGGCACTGATGAGGAACATGGGAGGATGGCAGGGAAGGGGCCTAAGGGCAGCTTGGCATGGGTCTGCAGGCACCCCTTGGCATGGACAACCTGGGTGCTGTGAGCACCATGGACAGCAGGTTGATGGCAGCAGGAGGCAGACAGGCTCCTGGGCAAAAAGGGGCAGGTCACCAGTGAAGCCCCACCTTCAATTCAGGGATGGCTTGAAGCATGGGGACCAGGCTGCCAGTTCCCCAGACCAGAGTGAGAACTTATGGTGTTTTTTCCATGTCCTCCCATGGACCAATCAGCACACACTTCCTCCCCTGCGAAGCCCATAAAAACCCTAAACTCAGCCAGACTTAGGCAGATGATGGAATGACCTTCCTGCAGAAAGGAACTACCCACTTCAGGTCTCCTGAGAGCTGTACTGTTGCTCAGTAAAGCACCTCTTAGCCCTGCTCACTTTCCAGTTGTCTGCATATCTTATTCTTCCCGGACATGAGATAACAACTCAGGGCCTGCCAAATGGTGGGCCTGAAAGAGCTGTAGCAGGAACAAAGCTGAAACACATACCCCCCACACCACATTGTGGGTCACAAGAAGGGGAGAAGAGAGAACAAGAGAAGGGCTGTGGCCCTTCAGGAATCCCAGACCCAAGAGCTCCCCAAACCAGGGCTGTGACACCCTCTTTGCAGTTCTGTGGTTCCTGGTGTTTCCAAACTTCCAGGCATCACTGCATTCATCAGTGCCCACAGTGGAAGCTGCCTGTGGTATGCCTGGTCCAGCCACAGGCTCACAGAGAGCCAGTGCCTGTGCTCCTGCCTGGAGCATCTCATCCTGTTACAGCTGATGTGCCTGACTTTGTGCAATGGCTGGATCCCATGCTCACACATTCACCCACCCCTCACCACTCTGCATCTGGCTTGCCCTTGGCAGGCATCGGATCTGGAGAGGTAGTGCAAGTCGAACATTCCTACAGGCTGAGTGGACAGAACAAGCCCAGCAGGCCTGAGCAAAAGTTGGGCAAAAGTGCCACCAGCCACAGAGGTTTCTGCCTGGCAGCAAGACACCTGAAAGATCCTGTGACAATAGCATTGTCAAAAATATCCCTCATTGAATAAAAGCTGAATTTTATTTTTCCACAATTGTCCCCATTCAAGGTATTTATGGGAGATGTCCCTTTTAAATTTTTACTACAAAAATAAAATCCTACTTTTAATATCTTCATAATCTCCCCACTTCTTGGAAAGTCCTTCTCAACTGTATTTGAATACAAATTGAGAGTGGGTGATATAACTTCTGCATAGGAAATTTCAGGAAGTAGTGAGCTGGTTTGCAAATTCTATCATACTGCATAACTCCAAGATTCTTTTGAACCTGCAGCATCTATTCTCTTATTGATATTTATCTTTTTACTCTAGGACTAAATATCTTCCTCGGGGCCTCCTAGTGTTGGAGGAAAAACATCCTACTTTGCTTGTTCTAGAGGCAATGCCTTAGGACTCTGGCAGAAATTTCATAGTAAGTGTCTGTCACCTCAAAAAAAGTTTTTCTATCTTTACTTTCACTAAGGCAGAAGATAATCTTCATTTTATCTTAAATACCTTGCCAATTTTTAAAGTTTAGTCTTTTATTACCTCCGCCTTGATTAAATTCTTTGTATCTTGTTTTCTGTTATTATATTAGATCTCTTTTTGGTCAACTCTGTGGGACAACTATCTTTCATTCTGATATTGCTCTATTCATTTTATCTATGTTCAGAGAATATCTGTGTGAAACAACCTGCCTTTCCATTAAATATACATAAGGAGCATTCATGTGGATTCAGCAAAAGTTTCTGTCTACCGGAAAAGAGTTGCATGTAATTCACATGCATTTAGGGAGTAGATTATTCATCACAATTCTTGGAACCCAAGGGTTTTAATAAATTATGAGTCTGTGTCTCGCATTTTTAATTTCATGGGTTAACTTTTGCATCAATACTTGCATCAATACAAATTCACAAGTTATAAAGAACCTTCTCTGTTAGTGGCATCACTGAATCAAATCCCATAGTCATGTATATTATATTTGATAAAAGGTTTTTTTTTTTACTATGAACATTTAAATTTTAAAGAGGTATTTTTAAAGCATTAATAGCATGACCTGTACTTTCAAAAAACGCTGTAGCTACTACTTTACAGATCCTTATTCACTGCTAATAAAAGTCAACAGTAACCCTACAATAGAGTGGTGATGACACATCACATGTGGATCCACTCAGATAATACTTTCCTGGGAAATGAGGCTCTGGAGTCTTAAGCAAAAGGAAAGAATAGAAACATTTTGTCCTTCAACTTTTTCTTTTAGTGGATCCTAGACAAGGAGAAACTAAGAGATGAGTGTCAAAAAAAGGGAATATGAGGCCATAAATTATGAAAACATGATAGAAAGTAATAAGCAAGTAAATAACAGCCTATCAAATATAGCTAAATGTTATGACTATATCATATTTATTTCTTATGAATTTTATATTTTAGTCTCTCCACATGCTGTTTAGCAATTTGTTGTTTTGCTATGGGACTCTAAAATTCTTCCTTCTGCAGTGACTGCACACCAGGTATCAGTCTATGTTATTGGGAATACAGTGTCAAATAGGCCACAGTCCTGACTCTTAATGGTGTATCCTGTGTGGGAAAAGGCAGTATATTATAGTAGGTGCTATGATCAGGGAGTTTTCAGGTACAGAAGTGGGCATGCAAATTCAATTTTTACAATATAGAATATTTTCTGGAGGGAGGTGATATTTGGAATGAGTTTTGAAAGATGACATAATATTTTAATTTAACAAATACCATTTGTGTATAGCATAAGTGAATCACCAAATTTTATTACTCTAGTTGGGATATATTCCACCCACACTGGTCTAGTTACCTTGTTTCCTTTTTTGTTTCATAATAAGGCATCATTGCACCCTGGTGGAACCTGATTCTCAGTGTTAACAAGCGTGACATATAGAGAGTAACTAATTTCAGAACCTACGATTCATCAATATAATTTAATCTCAATCCTCAAATTCTGAACTTGTTTCCTTTATTTGGCAAGTTGTCTTTTCTGTTATTCTTAGAGACTCAACCAATATCCTTATCAGCTCACCTTTGCTGATATTTCAGATGTTCCCATCTTAGACCAGGTATGCCTAGAGTTCAATGGGTGAATAAATGACAAACCATGATTTCCTGTTTCTGTTAAAATTCCCAGTGTAGAAAAGAGAATTAACTGTTTTACATATTAAAGCATTAATAAATTCCAAATATATTAGATTGGTAACAATGTCTTTATCTGCTAATCTTCTTACAACAAAGCAGTGCTTCTTGACTAAGATTACCCCACACCACCATCACCCAACACACACACACACAACTCAGGGACACCTGGCAATGTTTGGAGATAGTTTTAGTTGTCACAACTGGGGGGTGATGTGCTACTATCATCCAGAGGCTTAGAGAGACCAGGGATGATGCTCAACATCCTGTAATGCACCAGACGGTCTCTCACAACAAAGACTTATCCAGTGCAAACCTTCAATAGTGTTGCAGTTGAGCATGCCTGCAACAAAGTAATAAAGTGTTTGTTCTGTGTTTTGAAAAAACAACCACAACACTTTCTCTTGCTCATGTAACATCATTGGCATAAGACAAAAACTAAGTTTACAAGCTATAACACGTTTAGAATTTGTAAGATTAAGAGTTGAAGATTAGTACATTCAGTGTGAATTTTTAAGTTTATGAGAGATGAAGCAAATCTTAAAGATCCTAACTTTTCCATTAAACCAAAGTATTTTGCTACTTAATCCATAATACCATGAGACTCTTGGCTAGCTGCTTAATAATAAGATAAGAGTTCCTTGTAATGCTGCTTTATAAACACATTAATTCCAGTTCAGATTGTGTAGATAACAGTGCAATATATAGCACTCTCATACACAAATACTTTTACTGCATTAGCTGTTTTTATAGGGTATTCTATATACATGTAATATGTCTTCTTTGGGTACCAAAAAGCACAAATAAAATAGTCATTTGAGTTTCATCTTGTACAGTAACAATAATTTTCATGATTATTTAATTTGAGACTTATCAAAGAGACACTGTATCAGATGCTTTTAAAATAGCAAAAAAAGACTCAGAATTATTGTAATAGGGGCCAAAACCATTGCAAGAGGAGAGAGAGATTGAATTCAATTCCTCTGAAACAAACGGTGGGAGGATTTTGAAATACTGAGATGCACTAATGGAAAAGTACTGAAGGATGTTAGTCAGGAGGTTGGTCAATGTGATTAGTCCATCCGTATTTGTTAACTGTGGGTTATTGAAGTTAAGATCCTACACTTCCACAGAAACTGGGAGATTGGGGTGATAGCTCCTTTGATTATTACAGTTTGTTTTTGTTTATTTATTTATTTATTTAAACTTTTTTTTGAGATGGAGTTTCACTCTTGTTGCCCAGGCTGGACTGCAATGGCGTGAACTCAGCTCACCGCAACCTCCGCCTCCTGGGCTCAAGTGATTCTCCAGCCTCAACCTTCCGAGTAGCTGGGATTACAGGCGTGTGCCACCACGCCTGGCTAATTTTGTATTTTTAGTAGAGACTGGGTTTCTTCATGTTGGTCAGGCTGGTCTTGAACGCCTGACTTCAGGTGAGCCCCCGCCTCAGCCTCCCAAAGTGCTGAGATTACAGGTGTGAGCCACCGCACCCGGCTTTATTATTACCTTTCAAAAGGATGGCTCCATGGTTCACGAGAAAGGCATTTCTGGGTTGTAAAATATTTTAACCTCAAAGAGGAAGAGAATTTACAATCGCAAGTTTTCTAAAGTATTGCTAAAAGGAAAGAGAGCATATAGTCTGAACGAAACTAGTCTAAAATTTTTATCAAGCTAACAGGAGTGATTTGGTCAGAGTTTAGGAAAACAAAATTACTAGTAAGGAAGGATTAAATTAACAACATTAAATGTAAATATATTTTGTACTGCATTAATTATATTAATAATCTTAGTAATTATTGCAAGTAATCTATTCAAGATTATGTAAATAATATCTCTACCATAAATATATAACACCTATTTCTGAATGTTTAAAAGAGTTAACATATTTAGAATTTGAAGTAAATATGCAGTTTTCTTAAAGGAAAAGATGCCTATCAAGTGAAACCTTGTCTTTGATGAAAGATGAAGCGAATCTTAATTGGAAAACCGACATTTTTCATTATCTGTATTTGAATAACAGAATTCTTTACATTCTGACTATCTGTTGAATTGTGAAAATTCTACTAATCTTTTCCATGTTCTTGTGCTTTTCTTATTCCCACCTCTTGTAAAATAAAATGTTGTTTTCAAGTGTAGTAGTCAGAAGTCTCAGATGGTCACCAAAATTCTCATGCCCTTATGTACTCATGCTGTACATTTCCTTCCCTTTGAGAATATATAGGACCTGTGCATATAATAGGATACTTGCTCCCTTGATTAGGTTATCTCATAGCAAAAATGATGGAAGTCAATCTCTTGATTACATTATATTTCATATACCACCAGACCACATGTTACTGGACTAAAGAAAGATTTTCCTGCTATTTTTGAAGAAGTTAGCTGCCACATTGTGGGAGGTCCCATGGTATCTCAAGATGTCTTATAGAGTTGAGAGCCACCTGTGACCAAAAACCACAAAGAAAACTGGGACCTCAGTCCTACAACCACAATAAACTGAATTCTGCTAATGACCAACGAGCTTGGAAGAGAACACTAAGCCCCGAGTGAGATCAACCTTTGGCTAGCATAGTAATTTCAGTCTGATGAGACCCTGAAAGGAGAACCCAATAACCTATGTTCTGACACTGAGGGAAAATAAATTTAGGTTGTTTGAAGCTACAAAATTTGTGATGAATTTTATGCAGCAATAGAAAACTAATACACTTATTAATCTTTTCTACTGCATATGATTTTTCAGTATCTCTGTACTGTATGCCAGTGTTCAGATTTTAGACATCAGCATCTTTATCAGCTGTTTTTCTAACAACAGTTGTTTTTCTCCAATGAGGCCCACATAATATTCCCGGTAGTAGTTATTATGCAAGGAGGACTTTCTTTTCTGTTTTCATGGCCCTACATAATTAGCATTTCTGTCTGTGCGTCTCTTGCCCAGATGATTCTCTTCAGCATTCTAGCCACACTAGTGTAGTAACAGAAGTCTTATAAATGTGTTTCCCTGACAAGAATAACTTCCCCTTTGTGGACCAAGCTAAAAGTGGATTTTCCCCTTTGGACCTAAACATGGACCCTATTATAATTCATACAAAATACTATTAAATGTTCAATCAGGCTCTTTATTAACTCAGGATTTCTCTCTCTCTATAAGTTAGCAAACACCTTATGCTAAGGTCATGAGAAAAGTAATACATGTTTCATAAGAAAGAAAACTTTTTATATGATATCACAGTTTCATACTTCATAATAGGAAAAATATATTTTGGGTTGTTAAAATACTACCTTTTTATCAAAATGAGGACAAGGAAATGAGACTGAGTTTTTTTTTCTTTGGGGGAAATAAACTACTTGCCTGCAATTATGTGTGTTGCACTGTATTAGCTATGAAAATACAGATATTTACAAAGATAAGATTGATTGAGAATGAATCAAGAGAGTTTTATCTGATATCCAGATCCACTTACTGAGTAATGCTAAATTTGGTAACTAAAATGAAAAGAAATGCCATCTCCTTAGCTATGTGACTGGCTCATTTATTCCACCTCCCAAACTTTTTTGTTTATACTTAATAGAATTAATGTCTGAGACACTGGATGAATCAATTTTGTCAAATTGAGACTTGTCCTCAATGTTTTAATGATATAATGCAGCTTATTCCAGAGAAGCTATTTCTGTACCCAGTAGAGCTGTGTATTTTCCCTGCTAGACAACCTCAAAATATAGAATGTTTAAAGTGATCCTTTTACCACTGCTTTTTCTTCAATTGTAATTAGAGTGTAAATAAATAAACACAGGTGTTCAAGTTCATACAGACATGTAAGACTCATGGAGACATGAATAAGCACATAAACAAAGACATAAATTATTCACACACATGAGATTTATAATGTGTGGATAAATACAGACACACATATATAGAATTCCTTTAAAACTAAAAATAGCAAGATTTAGATAGCCCTCAAATTATTTACGTTCAAAGACAGGATATTCATTCCTATAATGAAACACAGTGCAAGATAGTAGAAATTGAAGTAAACTGGAAATAACTGGATTAGAATTATTTCATTTTGTCACTAGGTTGCTATATGATTTGGAGTAACTATTTAACTCATCTTCGGTTATTATCTAGTTTATCTGGGTCCTAAATCTCCCCAACTATGAAATGAGAAGATTGGATAAGACTGATATATGCCTAATAGTTCCTGTGGAACACACCTTCTCCTCGAGATGGTAATAATGTTCTCTAAGGGAAGAAGAAAGTGTCTTCTGGTTAAATAGGTTTGGAAATGCTGAGTTAAACCAAGTGAAAGAGCTTTCTTTAGTGCAAGATAGCTTAGAGTCTTTAACATGCTAATGTGCACTGCAACTCTTAAGAGGAGAATTTTACTATTCAGTGATTCTCCAACTCATTCTAGCAACTTATTTCAACACGTTCTTTTTGCATACAATTAAATAAAGTGCAGTGTGGTCAGTGTTTTCTGGGACATAATTTTGGAAAACTGCTCTGGAAATCTTATTAGTAAATTGTAAAAGACATATTATGCCATAAAATAATTATAATACAAGTATGTGACCTATTCAGTGAATGACTTCTTGTGTGTAAAATAAGTGATAAATTGTGTATTTAGAGAATATTTCAATTTCCTTAAATATAAAAGATGTCTGCCATCATTACTGTAATTTACTTTTTAGTCTGTTTTAATGTATCTTTTTACATTGAAGCAGGACTTCTAAGCCTTTAACATTTCTCAGCTAATGTAGGATTCTCTAAAATTTCTGAGTTCCTCAAATAATCATTTTAGCAGCTTTAGCTGTATACTTTAATTCAACCCTCAAATATGTAACTATCTATATCTACATATTACTAGTGTATTTCCATTTATGAGCACAATTGAACACAGTGACTTTTAGTGATTGCTTAATTACTGTTATTCTAAGGGACTCATTAGCTGGAATGTTAAATGATTCTTCAAAAATTTGCCTTTTAGTATAGAATCAACTACTTAAGAAATTCTAAGGTAAAGTAGTTAGTAAACTAATAAAGCAAAATTGCAAAAGGAACATTTATAGCAATCTTTTTTTAAAAACAATTAATAGACTTTACTTTTTAGAGCAAGTTTTAGGTTTACAGAAAAATTAGGTAGAAAGTACAGACTTCTTCTTTTTTTTTTTTTTTTTTAAATTTATTTATTATTATTATACTTTAAGTTGTAGGGTACATGGGCAAAGGATATGAACAGACATTTCTCAAAAGAAGACATTCATACAGCCAACAGGCACATGAAAAAATGCTCATCATCACTGGCCATCAGAGAAATGCAAATCAAAACCACAATGAGATACCATCTCACACCAGTTAGAATGGCAATCATTAAAAAGTCAGGAAACAACAGGTGCTGGAGAGGATGTGGAGAAATAGGAACGCTTTTACACTGTTGGTGGGATTGTAAACTAGTTCAACCATTATGGAAAACAGTATGGCGATTCCTCAAGGATCTAGAACTAGATGTACCATATGACCCAGCCATCCCATTACTGGGGATATACCCAAAGGATTATAAATTATGCTGCTATAAAGACACATGCACACGTATGTTTATTGCAGCACTATTCACAATAGCAAAGACTTGGAATCAACCCAAATGTCCATCAGTGACAGATTGGATTAAGAAAATGTGGCCCATATACACCATGGAATACTATGCAGCCATAAAAAAGGATGAGTTTGAGTCCTTTGTAGGGACTTGGATGCAGCTGGAATCCATCATTCTTAGCAGACTTCTTCTTTACCACTATCTTCAGTTTCCACTTTTATTAGCATCTTGCACTGGTGTGTTATGTTTGTTACATTTGATTAAGCAATATTAATGCATTATTATTTGAAGTTCATGGTTTACATTAAGGTTCACTCTTTGTGCAGTACAGTTATGTTGGTTTTGCCAAATGCATAACACCATGTATTCACCATTATACTAACTTTACCATTCAACTCAACAGTTAGTGATTTTTTAAAATTTAAGAAAAGTCATGTCAGTACTCTATTCATAATCCTTCAATGTATTTCTTCTTTTTATTAGAATGAAAATTAAAAGGGAGACTTTCAATTCAATAACACAAATAGAATCAGATTAAAAGTATGGAAAAATGTATACGATAAAAAGTAACAGAAAGAGATATGGAATATCTCTTAAAATATACTGTTTTAAAAAAAGTTTGTATAAATATGAGGCACGAGTGCAATTTTGTGACATGGATACATTGTATAGTGTTGAAGTTTGACTTTTAATATAGTCATCAACCTAATAGTGTGCATTGTGTCCCATTAAGTAATTTTTTGTCCTTCACCCCACTTCCACCTTCCTACCCTTCAAAGTCTGCAATGACTGTTATTACACACTCCACGTCCATATGCACACATTATTTAGCTTCCACTTACAAATAAGAACATGCAGTATTTGATTTTCTGTTTCTGAGTTGTTTCACTTAAGATTGTGATCCCCAGTTCCATCTATGTTGCTGTAAAACACAAAATTTAATTCGTTACTTAAAGTTGAATAGTATATTATCATATATGCATATCTAACAGATTTTCTTCATCCTAACATTAGTTAGTGAACAATTAGGTTGATTTCATGACTTTGCTATTGTGAATAGTGTTGTGATACATATATGAGGGCAGGCATCTTTGGTATATAATTATTTCTTTTACTTTGGGTATATACCAGTAGAAGCATTGCTGGATCAAATGGTAATTCTATTTTTAGTTCATTGAGAAATATCTATACTATTTAACAGAAAAAGTTATTCAGGCATTTTATTGTGTGTGTGTGTGTGTGTGTGTGTGTGTGTGTGTACCCAACAACAAAGCTTCAAAATATATGAAGAAAACATTCACATAACTGAAGGGAGAAATAAACAATTCAACAATGATGATTAGAAAGCTTTAACATCCTTCCAATGGATAGAACCTCTAGGCAGTAGATCAACATGAAAATATATTTGAAGAACACAATAAAAAAATTGAACCCAAGAAACACTTATAGAACACTCTACTCCATATAGATACATAATTATTCTTATCAAGTGCATGCAAAACATTCTCAAGGACTGACCATATTCTAGGTAATAACATAAGTTTTGATAAATGTAAGTGAATTAAATTCATGTGAAATATAATCTATAACCAGAAAGGAATTAAATTTGAAGTCAATTAAAAAAGGAAATTTGGATAATTCACAGACTTGTGAAAATGAACAACACACTTCTAAGTATCCAATGGTCGGAGAAGAAAAAACAAGGAAAATTAGAATGTACTTAGAAATAAAAACAAAAACACAACACACTGAAACTTACTCGGTATATCTAAAACACTACTTAGAGGAAATGTATAGCGGTACATTCCTAAATTAAAACTAATGTTAAATCTATGATTTATTATAATCTACTCTTCATCTTAAATACAGAAAAAACCATATCAAACTAAACGCAATCAAACTAAAACCAAAGCATGCAGAAGGAAATAAGTAATAAAGATTAGAAAGGAAGTAAAAGAAATACAGAAAAGAAAACCAGTAGAGAAAAGCAACAATATCAAAATTAAGTTTTATAATTGATCAACAAATTTGGCAAATCTATAGTTAGCCTGATGAATTTAAAACATGAGAGATTATTCAAAAAATAAAAAAATGCATCACTTCAATCTTATAAAAACAAAAAGGATTCTAGAGAATGATACAGAAAAACTTTTGTCAAATTAGATAAAATTCAAAGAGAAGGGAACACTTGCTAGTTTATTCTATGAAATCACCCTTACAATGACAAACAAATGTGTAAAGCCATCACAAGAAAAGAAAACCACAGATCACAATCCTTTAAGAATTAAATGCAAGATTCCTCAATAAAACACTAGCAAACAAAATCCAGCAAATCAGAGAGGATTACAGACCATGAACAAATGAGATTTATCTTGATATTGCAATGTTGGTTTACCATTCAAAAATCAATCAATATACTATATTAATAGCATGAGCGACAAACGCACATGATCAACTAAATAGACACAGAAAAAGAATTAGACAAAGTCCAGTACCTTTTCATAATAATAACAGTCAACAAATTAGAAATGAAAGGGAACTTTCTCAACCTGAGTGCATGTCCTGAACACTCACAGCTAATATCACATGTAGTGATAAAATAATGAATATTTTCATGCTAAGATCAGGAAAAAAGATAAAGATGTTCTTGCCACTTGTATTCAACATTGCACTGGAGGTTCTAGGTAGGGTAATTATGCAAAAAGTAAATAACTAAATAATTAAATACGTTGTATTCATACTGGTAATGAAGAAGTAAAATTATATTTATTGACCAGACGTGATGACTCATGCCTGTAATCCCACTACTTTGGGAGGCCAAGGCAGGTGGATCACTTACATGGTGAAACCTCATCTCTACTAAAAATACACAAATTAGCCAGGCATGGTGGTGGGCACCTGTATTCTCAGCTACTCCAGAAGCTGAGGCAGAAGAATCACTTGAACCCAGGAGGCAGGGATTGCAATGAGCCAAGATCATGCCACTGCACTCTAGCCTGGGAAATAGAGCAAGACTCTGTCTCAAACATATATATATGTGTGTGTGTATATATATGTGTATATGTGTGTGTGTGTATATATATGTATATATATATTTGAGAACATGATTTTGTACATAGAAAATCCTAAGGAATGAATTATAAACTGTTGGAATAGATAAATTTAGCAATATTTTAGGATACATATCAATATACAAAAATAAGTTATATTTCTATGCACTAGCATAAAGAATTCACATCTTAAGAAAAGCAATTATTTTCACAATAGCATGTATGGAAATAAAATGTTTGGAATAAATTTAACAAAAGAAGTACAATATTTATTTACTTATGCAAAAATAGTTGTTCAAAACATTTAAGAAAATTTAAATAAATAGAAGAAATCTATTTCAATGGATCAAACTACTTAATATCGTTCAGTAGCATTACTTCCCAAATTGATATACAGATTTAATGAAATTCTTATTATAACCTACCCTCTTTTTTTTCTGACAGAAGTTGATGAGCTGATCCTAAAACCCATACACTTGAATAATTAACCAGCTTGAACATTCAACCCGGAATAGCCAAAACACTCTTGACAAAGGACAAAGTTGGAAGACTCAAATATTTCCATTTTTAAATTACCCTAGAAGGTTGGCATAATACATGAATCCAAATTATGCCAGTTTGGTAAAAGGATTATTTTAAGTAAAAATCACTTAAAAACAGCAGATGCGAGAAGAGTATTCTAATTTTCCTTTTTCCCGCTGAACACAGGATATTAAAGACTACCGTATCAAAGGTGACTTCCGTGTACCTGGAGAAAAAAAAGTAAAAATCTTATTCAACAGATGTCACAGCTGAGATAATTTTGTTCAAACAGATATTGTTAAAATACTTCTTATCTTCCCTTACCTCTCCACATAATTTACTTACTGTTGTGCAATCACCTCTCTTTATTTAACCTAGTATTAAAACTAGGCTTTACCACTTACTTGGGCCTTTATTCCTTCACGAGGTCTCCTGTGTCATGTAAAACTTTACGTTTATATAAAGTATATATAATGTGCTATATATAATATATATGCTTTATATATTTATATGATATGCTCTCTACATTTATAATTTATATAAATCATAAAAGTATATATATACACACATACTTTTTCTGTTAATATATCTTATGTCAATTTAATTTTAATTTTCAGATTCAGCCATAAACTCTGAGGGTAGAGGTAAATTTTTCATTCCTTACACTGTAAATCTAAGTAATCAAGAGAGTATGGTACTGGCATAAATATAGTCATATTAATCACTGAAGTAGAATTGAGAGTCTAGCAATAAATCCATATATGTATAATCATTTGACATTCAATAATCATGCCAAGGCAATTGAATTGGAGAAAGAATAATGCTTTTAACAAACACTGCTGATTCAACTGTATATCACATGCAAAAAAACAATGTTTTGACTCCTACCTCACACCAAGCACAAAAATCAACTCAAAATCCAACATATATCTAAATGTAAGGTCTAAAAATCAGATTCTTATTAAAAAAATAAAAGTATATATTTGTACTTTGAGATAAGCAATGGTTTCTTTGATAAGACATCAAAAAAGTGATAAAAGCAAATAAATTAGGTTTTATCAAAATAGAATATTAAAAAATTTGTGCTATCAATTATGTCAATGATAACATCAAGAAAGTGCAAGTGCGAAGTCAACAGAATGTAAAACAATGCAAGCTATATATTGAATTAGAAACTTGTATCCAAGTTTCTAATTCAATATATAGGAATATATAAAGAATATATAAAGAATATATAAAGGAATATATAAAGGAATATATAAAGGAATTATATAAAGAACAGCTTAAGCAAATAATTAAAAGTGTGCAATGAAGTGGATAGAAGTAATGAGTCTACAATATGGATGTACCTTAAATATTACGTTTAGTGAATGAATACAGTCACAAAAGATAACACATTATATTATTCCATTTATATAAAATATCTGGAATAGGCAAATCCATAGAGACAGTATCTAGATCAGAGATTTCCTAGAACTAGTATTAGGTGAATGGGGGAAGATGTTAATAGGTATGGAGTTTCTTTGTAAAGTAAAGAAAACATAATAAAATTATCCTCGGGGAGTATTTCATAACTTGGGAAATATACAACAAATAAATTCCACTGTATTGTATATTTTAATGGTGTAAATTTTATGGTAAGATAATTATATCTGAAAAGAATAGAAAAGATACCAGAGTTTCAACTTGCAGTGCCTTATGACTTCATTTCCCCTTCCGTTCTTTTGTTCTCATTTTTCTCCAGAATTTTTGCTTCCCTATTTTCTCAAGCACACAAGACACACAACTAAAGCAAGCACTTTGTTCTTCCAATTTGATAGTCTGTTCCTTAGATATCTTCACAGCTTGCTCTTCTACTCCTTCAAATTTTACCATTTCAGTGAGGCCATCATGTACACTCCGTTTCCAATTTAAAAAAAAAAATGCACACTAGTCTATCTTTCCCATGGTTTTTTTTATTATTATTATTCATAGCATTTAACATTTAACATACTACAGATAACTCGAATTCCCTTTTCTCTATAACCTTGCCAACATCTGTTATTTTTTGACTTTTTAATAGTAGCTATTCTGACAGTTGTGAGGTGGTCTCTCATTGTGGTTTTGATTTACATTCCTCTGATGATTAGTGATTATGAGACTTTTTTCATGTGTTGGCTGCTGGTATGTCTTTTTTTTTTTTTTTTTTTTTTTTTTTTGGAGAAGTGTCTGTTCATGTCCTTTGCCCATTTATTAACTGAATTATTATTTGTTTTCTTTTTGATTTAAGTTCCTCACAGATTTTGCATATTAGTCTTCTGTTGGTTGCATGGTTCGTAAACAATTTCTCCCATTCTATAGGTTGTCTGTTTACTCTGTTGGTAGTATATTTTTCTGTATGAAAATTCTTTAGTTTAATAAGTCCCATTTGTCAATTTTTATTTTTCTTGCATTTGTTTTGAGGTCTTAGTCATAATGTCTTTGCCTAGCTAATGTCCAAAAAAGTTTTTGCTAGGTTTTCTTTAATGATTTTTATGTTTTTAGCTCTTTTTTTAAAAAAATTATTATTATACTTTAAGTTCTAGGGTACATGTGCATAATGTGCAGGCTTGTTACATATATATACTTGTGCCATGTTGGTGTGCTGCACCCATCAACTCGTCAGCACCCATCAACTCGTCATTTATATCAGGTATAACTCCCAATGTAATCCTTCCTCCCTACCTGCTGCCCCTCCCCATGATAGGCCCCGGTGTGTGATGTTCCCTTCCTGAGCCCAAGTGATTTCATTGTTCAGTTCCCACCTATGAGTGAGAACATGCACTGTTTGGTTTTCTGTTCTTGCGATAGTTTGCTGAGAATGATGGTTTCCAGCTGCATCCATGTCCCTACAAAGGACACAAACTCATCCTTTTTTATGGTTGCATAGTATTCCATGGTGTATATGTGCCACATTTTCTTAATCCAGTCTGTCAATGATGGACATTTGGGTTGATTCCAAGTCTTTGCTATTGTAAATACTGCCGCAACAAACATATGTATGCATGTGTCTTTATAGCAGCATGATTTATAATCCTTTGAGTATATACCCAGTAATGGGATGGCTGCATCATATGGTACATCTAGTTCTAGATCCTTGAGGAATCGCCGTACTGTTTTCCATAATGGTTGAACTAGTTTGCAATCCCACCAACAGTGTAAAAGTGTTGCTATTTCTCCACATCCTCTCCAGCACCTGTTGTTTCCTGACTTTTTAATGATTGCCATTCTAACTGGTGTGAGATGGTATCTCATTGTGGTTTTGATTTGCATTTCTCTGATGGCCAGTGATGATGAGCATTTGTTCATGTGTCTGTTGGCTGTATGAATGTCTTCTTTTGAGAACTGTCTGTTCATATCCTTTGCCCACTTTTTGATGGGGTTGTTTGTTTTTTTCTTGTAAATTTGTTTGAGTTCTTTGTAGGTTCTGGATATTAGCCCTTTGTCTGATGAGTAGATTGCAAAAACTTTCTCCCATTCTGTAGGTTGCCTGTTCACTCTCATTGTAGTTTCTTTTGCTGTGCAGAAGCTCTTTAGTTTAATTAGATCTCATTTGTCAATTTTGGCTTTTGTTGCCGTTGCTTTTGGTGTTTTAGACATGAAGTCCTTGCCCACGCCTATGTCCTGAATGGTATTCCCTAGGTTTTCTTCTAGGGTTTTTATGGTATTAGGTCTAACATTTAAGTCTCTAATCCATCTTGAATGAATTTTCATATAAGGAGTAAGGAAAGGATCCAGTTTCAGCTTTCTGCTTATGGCTAGCCAATTTTCCCAGCACCATTTATTAAATAGGGAATCCTTTCCCCATTTCTTGTTCTTCTCAGATTTGTCAAAGATCAGATGGCTGTAGATGTGTGGTGTTATTTCTGAGGACTCTGTTCTGTTCCATTGGTCTATATCTCTGTTTTGGTACCAGTACCATGCTGTTTTGGTTACTGTAGCCTTGTAGTATAGTTTGAAGTCAGGTAGCGTGATGCCTCCAGCTTTGTTCTTTTGACTTAGGATTGTCTTGGAGATGCGGGCTCTTTTTTGGTTCCCTATGAACTTTAAAGCAGTTTTTTCCAATTCTGTGAAGAAACTCATTGGTAGCTTGATGGGGATGGCATTGAATCTATAAGTTACCTTGGGTAGTATGGCCATTTTCATGATATTGATTCTTCCTATTCATGAGCATGCTATGTTCTTCCATTTGTTTGTGTCCTCTTTTATTTCACTGACAGTGGTTTGTAGTTCTCCTTGAAGAAGTCCTTTACATTCCTTGTAAGTTGAATTCCTAGGTATTTTATTGTCTTTGAAGCAATTGTGAATGGAAGTTCATTCATGATTTGGCTCTCTGTTTGTCTGTTACTGGTGTATAAGAATGCTTGTGATTTTTGCACATTAATTTTGTATCCTGAGACTTTGCTGAAGTTGCTTATCAGCTTAAGGAGATTTTGGGCTGAGACAATGGGGTTTTCTAAATATACAATCATGTCATCTGCAAACAGGGACAATTTGACTTCTTCTTTTCCTAACTGAATACCCTTGATTTCTTTCTCTTGCCTGATTGCCCTAGCCAGAACTTCCAACACTATGTTGAATAGGAGTGGTGAGAGAGGGCATCCCTGTCTTGTGCCAGTTTTCAAAGGGAATTTTTCCAGTTTTTGCCCATTCAGTATGATATTGGCTGTGGGTTTGTCATAAATAGCTCTTATTATTTTGAGGTACGTTCCATCAATACCAAATTTATTGAGAGTTTTTAGCATGAAGGGCTGTTGAATTTTGTCAAAGGCCTTTCCTGCATCTATTGAGATAATCATGTGGTTTTTGTCTTTGGTTCTGTTTATATGCTGGCTTACGTTTATTGATTTGTGTATGTTGAACCAGCCTTGCATCCCAGGGATGAAGCCCACTTGATCATGGTGGATAAGCTTTTTGATGTGCTGCTGGATCCGGTTTGCCAGTATTTTATTGAGGATTTTTGCATCCTTGTTCATCAGGGATATTGGTCTAAAATTCTCTTTTTTTTTTGTTTTGTCTCTGCCAGGCTTTGGTATCAGAATGATGTTGGCCTCATAAAAGGAGTTAGGGAGGATTCCCTCTTTTTCTATTGATTGGAATAGTTTCAGAAGGAATGGTACCAGCTCCTCCTTGTACCTCTGGTCGAATTCAGCTGTGAATCCATCTGGTCCTGAACTTTTTTTCGTTGGTAGGCTATTAATTATTGCCTCAATTTCAAAGCCTGCTATTGGTCTATTCAGGGATTCAGCTTCTTCTGGTTTAGTCTTGGGAGAGTGTAAGTGTCCAGGAAATTTTCCATTTCTTCTAGGTTTTCTAGTTTATTTGCGTAGAGGTGTCTACAGTATTCGCTGATGGTAGTTTGTATTTCTGTGGGATTGGTGGTGATATCTCCTTTATCATTTTTTATTGTGTCTATTTGATTCTTCTCTCTTTTCTTCTTTGTTAGTCTTGCTAGCGGTCTATCAACTTTGTTGATCTTTTCAAAAAACCAACTCCTGGATTCATTGATTTTTTAGAGGGATTTTTGTGTCTCTATCTCCTTCAGTTCTGCTCTGATCTTAGTTATTTCTTGCCTTCTGCTAGCTTTTGAATGTGTTTGCTCTTGCTTCTCTAGTTCTTTTAATTGTGATGTTAGAGTGTCAATTTTAGATCTTTCCAGCTTTCTGTTGTGGGCATTTAGTGCTATAAATTTCCCTCTACACACTGCTTTAAATGTGTCCCAGAGATTCTGGTATGTTGTATCTTTGTTCTTATTGGTTTCAAAGAACATCTTTATTTCTGCCTTCTCTACCCAGTAGTCATTCAGGAGTAGGTTATTCAGTTCTCAGATCTCATCCTGCGTGTTGGGAGATCCACTGCTCTCTTCAAAGCTGTCAGAGTCGTTTGCATCTGCAGAGGTTCCTGCTGCTTTTTTGTTGTTGTTGTTGTTGTTGTTGTTTAGCTGTGCCCTGTCCCCAGAGGTGGAGTCTACAGAGAGAGGCAGGCCTCCTTGAGCTGCTGTGAGCTCCACCCAGTTCAATCTTTCCAGTGGCTTTGTTTACCTACTTAAGCCTCAGCAATGGTGGGCGCCCCTCCCCCAGCCTCGCTGCTGCCTTGTCTTAGATCACAGACTGCTGTGCTAGCAATGAGGGAGGCTCTGTGGGCGTGGGACCCTCCCGGCCAGGTGTAGGATATAATCTCCTGGTGTGCCCGTTTGCTGAGACCCTTGGTAAAGCGCAGTATTGGGGTGGAAGTTACCCGAGTTTCCAGGTGTTGTGTATCTCAGTTCCCCTGGCTAGGAAAACAGATTCCCTTCCCCCTTGTGCTTCCCAGGTGAGGTGATGCCTTGCCCTGCTTCAGCTGTCGCTGGTCGGGCTGCAGCAGCTGACCAGCACCGATTGTCCGGCACTCCCTAGTGAGATGAACCCAGTACCACCGTTGAAAATGCAGAAATCACCGGTCTTCTGTGTCGCTCGCGCTGGGAGCTGGAGACTGGAGCTGTTCCTATTCAGCCATCTTGCTCTGCCCCTTTGCTTGGTTCTGTTTTTAGCTCTTACATTTAAAATTTTAGTGTACCTTGAGTTACATTTTGTATATAGTAGAAGGATGGGTCTAGTTACAATATTCTGCATATGTCTAGCTAATTTTCCTAGCATCATTTATTTAATAGTGACTCGTTTTCCCATTGCTTGTTATTGTCAAGATCATATGCTTGTAGCTGTGCAACTTTATTTCTGGGACCTGTATTCTGTTCCATTGACCTGTGTGTTTATTTTTGCAGCAGTATTATTCAGTTTTGATAACTATAGCCTCATATTATAGTTTGAAAACAGGTAATGTGATTCCTCTGGCTTGTTTTTTTTGCTTGGAATTGCTTTGGCCTCCTTTACATTTCCATATATATTTTAGAATTTTCTTTCTAATTCTGTGAAAAATGATGCTGATGATTCTATGGGAGTCGTATTGAATTTATACAGTGTTTTGAGTAGCATCATTATATTAACGATATTGATTCTTCCAATCCATGAGCTTGGAATATTTTTCAATTTGTTTGTGTCATTTTGGTGAAGATTGACATTTCATCTTACTGCGTATTTCGTTTGCCAACAGAGAGAGGATGTCTTCATATACATTTATCGTCAACTCTTGTTCAATCTTTTATTAATTGCCTATATGCCTTCTTTGTTAATGATAAATTGCAATAGCTCCTTATAGATTAATGCTATTAACATTTACTACAAGCATAGATAATCTTTTGTGGTAAGTTTTCATTTGTCTTGTTAGAGGATTTACAAAGGTGGGAAGTCTTCACTTACTTATTCAAAGAAAAATTTATTTTATTTCTTTATATTTTATCTGTTCTTCCTATGGAACTAATACAGAGTGCTATAATACAATAAGTTTTAATGTTGAACAACTCACTTAGTACAATTCAATTACTTAAATGTTCTTTTTGATTAAACAGTGAATGTCTTCGTGGTTTAGATTGCTTGTGTTCAGAGGGGTTCATGGTTACATAAGGCACAATGAGATTACTTTTGATGGCTTTGTTAGGAGAAGTGTGTAAACAATTCTTATCATTTCTTTCTTTGTACTGGTCCCTTAGGCTACTCATAGGATATTTCTGTTAGTAGTATGCTGGTGAAGCTGGATGAAGAGGCATGGGATGTTCCAGAAACAAGAGAAAGTCTGTGGGCATCCCTTGAATTCTAAAACCCTCTGTCTGATATGAAGGCCAAATAGGGAGCTGTAATGCAGGAGTCTTACTCAAAGGTATAGATAGGCACATTGAGTATTGGTTGACTGATTCAAATTCCTTTTTGATGTGCAACAGATATTAATCAGTGTTGTTTTATTTTTTAATATTTGATGAACAAAACTCTAAGTTAAATCAAATGTGCAGATGGACTAAGATAAAATGAAACATGCTGTCTAAAATTATCCAGACTAGCTCAGAAACCTTCTGTCACAGCAACAAATACAGAATGATAGCCAAAAGGACCAGTCTTTTTTTAGTAACTATTTATTTCAGAACTTTGTTCAATAACCTGTGAAGGATATGAAGCAATATAACTAGGTAATATTATCAATAATATTTCCACAAACTTATGAAAGAAATTTGCAATAACTTTTTTTACTCTTTATAGTATTTGTCACAAACATAATGAAGATCAACATGAATATGAGTGATGTATCAGTCTATTACAAATAATTAAAATTATGAAACACTTTTTATTTAAAATCTAGACCTCCAAGTAAAACTACTGTGATGGTTAAAAGTGAGTGTCAACTTGATTGGATTGAAGGATACAAAGTATTGACCCTGTGTGTGTGTGTGAGGGTGTCCCCAAAAGAGATTAATATTTAAGTGAGTGGCTCACGCCTGTAATCCCAGCACTTTGGGAGGACAAGGCAGGAGGATTACGAGGTCAAGAGATGAGACCATTCTGGCCAACATGGTGAAAACCCGTCTCTACTAAAAATACAAAAATTAGCTGGGAATGGTGGTGCGAGCCTGTAGTCCCAGCTACTCGGGAGACTAAGGCAGGAGAATTGCTTGAACCCCGTAGGCGGAGGTTGAGGTGAGCCAAGATAGCACCATTGTACTCCAGCCCGGGCAGCAGTGCGAGACTCCATCTCAAAATAAATAAATAAATAAATAAATAAATAAATAAGGACCTTTTGCTCTCTGTCATGATTATGAGACCTCCTCAGCCATGTGGAAATGTAAGTCAAATTAAACTTCCTTTTCTTCCCAGTCTCTGACATGTCTTTACCAGCAGCGTAAAAACAGACTAATACACCAAGTATATAGGAGGTGATCTCTTCTGTCACGATATTTATGACAGTGTGGGTACACATTCATATGCTTCTGAACTAGGTGAAAGAGACTTTGAACATCTGCTCTTGCACAGATGTGATGAACTGTTAATATTTAGCCTTAAAAACCATTAGCCTAAGTTTAATATAAACTACAAATGCTCTACAGTGTTTTCTGCTCTATATAAAAAATAAGAGTCCCAATGCAAGGTGCTCTAATGGTAAACAGCTCTGATAAAATTCTTCTTGCAACAGTGAACAGCAGCTGACAGGAGTGTAGTCCAGAATGCAAATCAAATAGAAACTTGGGTAAAAATTTGTCATCGCAACATGTATGCGTGTTACACTTCCAGCTTGAAGAATAGATAGCAGCCATACAAGGGAGAATGTTGTTCTTGACACCTGGCTATAACCAACCCTACACTCTATACTGGTGTCCTGGGACTAAGAATAAACGGAGTCTTGCAAAACCAGCAGGAAAATGTTAACAAAGATGATCCAATAAATAATAACTAGTATTTATCTGCATTTCATTTTTAGTGTCTTTGAAACTACTATTTATATTCTCTCCTACTAGTAACCATGTGACAGATTAGATCTATTATGGAATGTCTTGGTTCAAACAGAATCTGAAGACTGGCCATTGTCAGAAACAAAATATTTATCTGAATTACAATAGCACATCTTGGAAATTCTACATGAAATCACATCCACAACGTCTTCAAATAGTTTTTTGATTCTCCTGTTTGAGACATCTTAGTTAAGAAGCAAAGGGGGGTGGAGGAAGATGGCCGAATAGGAACAGCTCCAGTCGCCAGCTCCCAGCAGGAGCGACACAGAAGACAGGTGATTTCTGCTTTATCAACTGAGGTACTGGGTTCATCTCACTAGGGAGTGACGGACAATCGGTGCTGGTCCACTGTTGCAGCCCGACCAGCGAGAGCTGAAGCAGGGCGAGGCATCGCCTCACCTGGGAAGCACAAGGGGGAAGGGAATCCCTTTTCCTAGCCAGGAGAATTGAGGCACACAACACCTGGAAAATAGGGTAACTCCCACCCCAATACTGAGCTTTAAGCAAACAGGCACACCAGGAGATTATATCCTACACCTGGCCGGGAGGGTCCCACACCCACAGAGCCTTCCTCATTGCTAGCACAGCAGTCTGTGATCTAACTGCAAGGCAGCAGCGAGGCTGGGGGAGGGGCGCCCACCATGGCTGAGGCTTAAATAGGTAAACAAAGCCCTGGGAAGATCCAACTGGGTGGAGCTCACAGCAGTTGAAGGAGGCCTGCCTCTCTCTGTAGACTCCACCTCTGGGGACAGGGCACAGCTAAACAACAACAACAACAACAACAACAAAGCAGCAGGAACCTCTGCAGATGCAAACGACTCTGACAGCTTTGAAGAGAGCAGTGGATCTCCCAACACGCAGGATGAGATCTGAGAACTGAATAACCTACTCCTGAATGACTACTGGGTAGAGAAGGCAGAAATAAAGATGTTCTTAGAAACCAATAAGAACAAAGATACAACATACCAGAATCTCTGGGACACATTTAAAGCAGTGTGTAGAGGGAAATTTATAGCACTAAATGCCCACAACAGAAAGCTGGAAAGATCTAAAATTGACACTCTAACATCACAATTAAAAGAACTAGAGAAGCAAGAGCAAACACATTCAAAAGCTAGCAGAAGGCAAGAAATAACTAAGATCAGAGCAGAACTGAAGGAGATAGAGACACAAAAATCCCTCCAAAAAATCAATGAATCCAGGAGTTGGTTTTTTGAAAAGATCAACAAAGTTGATAGACCGCTAGCAAGACTAACAAAGAAGAAAAGAGAGAAGAATCAAATAGAGGCAATAAAAAATGATAAAGGTGATATCACCACTGACCCCACAGAAATACAAATTACCATCAGAGAATACTATAAACACCTCTATGCAAATAAACTAGATAATCTAGAAGAAATGGATAATTTCCTGGACACTTACACTCTCCCAAGACTAAACCAGAAAGAAGCTGAATCCCTGAATAGACCAATAGCAGGCTCTGAAATTGAGGCAATAATTAATAACCTACCAACGAAAAAAATTCCAGGACCAGATGGATTCACAGCTGAATTCTACCAGAGGTACAAGGAGGAGCTGGTACCATTCCTTCTGAAACTATTCCAATCAATAGAAAAAGAGGGAATCCTCCCTAAATCATTTTATGAGGCCAACATCATTCTGATACCAAAGCCTGGCAGAGACACAACAAAACAAAGGGAATTTTAGACCAATATCCCTGATGAACAAGGATGCAAAAATCCTCAATAAAATACTGGCAAACCAGATCCAGCAGCACATCAAAAAGCTTATCCACCATGATCAAATGGGCTTCATTCCTGGGATGCAGGGCTGGTTCAACATACACAAATCAATAAACGTAAGCCAGCATATAAACAGAACCAAAGACAAAAACCACATGATTATCTCAATAGATGCAGGAAAGGCCTTTGACAAAATTCAACAGCCTTCATGCTAAAAACGCTCAATAAATTCGGTATTGATGGAACGTATCTCAAAATAATAAGAGCTATTTATGACAAACCCACAGCCAATATCATACTGAATGGGCAAAAACTGGAAAAATTCCCTTTGAAAACTGACACAAGACAGGGTTGCCCTCTCTCACCACTCCTATTCAACATAGTGTTGGAAGTTCTGGCTAGGGCAATCAGGCAAGAGAAAGAAATCAAGGGTATTCAGTTAGGAAAAGAAGAAGTCAAATTGTCCCTGTTTGCAGATGACATGATTGTATATTTAGAAAACCCCATTGTCTCAGCCCAAAATCTCCTTAAGCTGATAAGCAACTTCAGCAAAGTCTCAGGATACAAAATTAATGTGCAAAAATCACAAGCATTCTTATACACCAGTAACAGACAAACAGAGAGCCAAATCATGAATGAACTTCCATTCACAATTGCTTCAAAGACAATAAAATACCTAGGAATCCAACTTACAAAGGATGTAAAAGACCTCTTCAAGGAGAACTACAAACCACTGCTCAGTGAAATAAAAGAGGACACAAACAAATGGAAGAACATAGCATGCTCATGGATAGGAAGAATCAATATCATGAAAATGGCCATACTACCCAAGGTAATTTATAGATTCAATGCCATCCCCATCAAGCTACCAATGAGTTTCTTCACAGAATTGGAAAAAAACTGCTTTAAAGTTCATATGGAACCAAAAAAGAGCCCACATTGCCAAGACAATCCTAAGTCAAAAGAACAAAGCTGGAGGCATCACGCTACCTGACTTCAAACTATACTACAAGGCTACAGTAACCAAAACAGCATGGTACTGGTACCAAAACAGAGATATAGACCAATGCAACAGAACAGAGCCCTCAGAAATAATACCACACATCTACAGCCATCTGATCTTTCTCAAACTCAGAGAAATAAGAAATGGGGAAAGGATTCCCTATTTAATAAATGGTGCTAGGAAAATTGGCTAGCCATAAGCAGAAAGCTGAAACTGGATCCTTTCCTTACTCCTTATATGAAAATTCATTCAAGATGGATTAGAGACTTAAATGTTAGACCTAATACCATAAAAACCCTAGAAGAAAACCTATGGAATACCATTCAGGACATAGGCATGGGCAAGGACTTCATGTCTAAAACACCAAAAGCAACGGCAACAAAAGCCAAAATTGACAAATGGGATCTAATTGAACTAAAGAGCTTCTGCACAGCAAAAGAAACTACCATCAGAGTGAACAGGCAACCTACAGAATGGGAGAAAATTTTTGCAATCTACTCATCTGACAAAGGGCTAATATCCAGAACCTACAAAGAACTCAAACAAATTTACAAGAGAAAACAAACAACCCCATCAAAAAGTGGGCAAAGGATATGAACAGACAGTTCTCAAAAGTGGACATTCATACAGCCAATAGACACATGAAAATATGCTCATCATCACTGGCCATCAGAGAAATGCAAATCAAAACCACAATGAGATACCATCTCACACCAGTCAGAATGGCAATCATTAAAAAGACAGGAAACAACAGGTGCTGGAGAGGATGTGGAGAAATGGCAACACTTTTACACTGTTGGTGGGATTGTAAACTAGTTTAACCATTATGGAAAACAGTATGGCGATTCCTCAAGGATCTAGAACTAGATGTACCATATGATGCAGCCATCCCATTACTGGGTATATACCCAAAGGATTATAAATCATGCTGCTATAAAGACACATGCACATGTATGTTTATTGCAGCACTATTCACAATAGCAAAGACTTGGAATCAACCCAAATGTCCATCAGTGACAGACTGGATTAAGAAAATATAGCACATATACACCATGGAATACTATGCAGCCATAAGAAAGGATGAGTTTGTGTCCTTTGTAGGGACATGGATGCAGCTGGAAACCATCATTCTCAGCAAACTATCGCAAGAACAGAAAACCAAACACCGCATGTTCTCACTCATAGGTGGGAACTGAACAATGAGATCACTTGGACTCGGCAAGGGGAACATCACACACCGGGGCCTATCACGGGGAGGGCTGGGGGGGCGGGATTGCATTGGGAGTTATTCCTGATGTAAATGATGAGTTGATGGGTGCTGACGAGTTGATGGGTGCAGCACACCAACATGGCGGAAGTATACACATGTAACAAACCTGCACGTTATGCACATGTATCCTAGAACTTAAAGTATAATAATAATAAAAAAAGTAAAAATATATTTGCATAGCATAATTTTACAAAGATTATAGTAGACTCCAGTCAACAAATTAAAAAGAAAAATATTATTTGCTTATTGAAAAAAAAAGAAAGAAAGAAAAAAAGGAAGCAAAAATATGTGCGTATATTTCATTCCAACACAGGTTTTTCACTTTTGTATTTATGAGGCAGATGACTTCAGTTCATAGAACAGTTACTGAACGTCCACTATGAGCCCAGGACTACATGGGAGTAAGGCTTATTATTATAATGATATAGTCGCGATCTTTAGGGAATTACTTTCTAATGGAATCAACAGTGGGTTGCAACATAATGTGTCAAGTGTAGAAGGTGCTGTAGGATCATAGAGAGGAAAAGATTTTATGACATATTTGAGTTGGAGGAGGTTTAAGGACCCAAGTGTTTCAAGGAAAATTTGTAAATAATGTTTTGCTTAACTGGAGTTTCAATGGATAATGGGAGAAATTGATTATAGGCTGATGACATGCCAAATCTTTTGTAAAGCATTTTGTCATGTCATATAAATGACACTAATAAAATGTCAGTTTTTACATATTTGTGATTCAATATTATTTCCACTAATAACACTACACTGTGTGTTTTCTATTAATGCTGTGATTGAAAAACTTCTCAAAAAATGTCTTGGAAATGTGGTTTATTTAATTTGTCATGTTATCTCTTAAATTCTTTGTAAATTTACATTTCATTTTCATAAAGAAAGAATTGTATATATGTTGTGTTTTAATTAGTTTACATCATTGAAACAAGACATAGGCTATTAAAAATTGAGATTTTATGTATCCAAAGTTCACAACAGTATATTTGAATAGGGCTTTATTTGAAAAATAAAATTTTAAGTGGAAAATGGAATTCATTAAGAGAATGTAGCATGTTCATTTTCACATAAAGTATTAATATAAATTTAGAAATATTTAAAAGGTTAATAACATTACTTGATGTTAATTGTATTTAATCATAACCATATAAGTAAATGTGATATTTCTTGCAAAATATTCATACAATTTCTCATTTTAACGATCATTTGATTTCAGATTGAATATGCATTTAAAATCAAGTAACGCCATTAAATTGACACAATAGTTATCTTAAGGAAATTGTATTATACGGGAAATTATAATCATAAAAGATAAACTTTTAAAATATACATATTTGAATACAGATTTTTGGTAATAATATTTTAAGCATATTTCGTTGGCCCACAAGTAATTATTTAATGATTATATAGACAGTGTTATCTGTTTTTAATGAATTGAGGATGACACAAATGTACAAAACATTGATATTTGTTTTAAGTAGTGATTTTGTTTTAACTTATTCATTAAATTTCTCTGAGATGCTTGGAAATAATATACTTCCTATGCAAGTACATATGTATATGTTGTTTTTTAAATTTTATTTCTTTAATTTATTTATTGTAGGAAAGATCTTCCTGCTACCTTGGAATTTTATTTTGAAATTTACTAGGTATTTATCATGGCACTGGTAGTGTGATAGATGCCAGGAATTAAAAATTAATTAAGGCACATCCTTCCTCTCAAGTGGTATGGGATCTAGTGCATATGTGTTTGCAGCAGGAGGATAGCTAGCGCATCCTTTATCCACTAAGAACAGTATAATCTGATGAGTACTACAATGGGTTTAAGAACAGACACAATTGGTTATGTCTTTTTAAGAAAGGTTGGACTAGGCCAGGCACGGTGGCTCATGCCTGTAATCCCAACACTTTGGGAGGCCGAGGTGGGCAGATGACCTGAGGTCAGGAGTTCAAGACCAACCTGGCTAAAATCATGAAACTGTGTCTCTATGAAAAAATAAAAAAATAAAATAAAATAAAAATTAGCCAGGCATGGTGGCAGGCACAGGAGAATCACTTGAACCTGGGAGGCGGAGGTTGCATTGAACTGAGATTGCGCCATTGCACTCCAACCTGAGTGACAAGAGTGAGACTCTGGTCTCAAAACAAAACAAAACAAAAAGAAAGGTTGGACTAATCTGCAGGTGTGAGTGACCTCAGGAGTGCAGAAATGAAGAAGAAATTGGAGTTGGACCTTCATCCACCATTACACAGCAAGCACCTAAAATATTATAGGCATTGTGTTGATAGGTCTACATGGTTTCATAAGATATTACTTAATCTGTGGGGAGCCTGATACAGGCTACCAAGCACCTTGAAGGGTGAGAATAATTTTATCAAATTTGACACAAAGAAAAGGGATACAAATATGTTAGGTAAGGGTTACAGTTGAAATAGGGGCACAAAGGCACCAAAATGCCTATATTTGTATTATCTAACTGATCAATCTTGCTGATGCTGAAGGCTGCAAGGCTTGAACCTTATCATTTACATCTTCAGCCTTAGGAAGCCTTATTACAATTTCTAATGCAAAGAATAGTGGTTGTATGTATATTTATATTTCACTCTGTAGTGCGGTGCTTTTAAGCCTCTGCAAAGGCCTTTTTAATTTTTCTTAATGAATTGAGATCATTTGAGCTAAATTAAAGATACTCACTTTGCATTCCATAAAAAGTTGAATTGCCTGAGTCATATTTTCTTTTCTTATTTCTTTTGCTTCTCTCAAACTGTTCCTCATTTTTCTCACTACAGTTTTTTGCAATACTGTGTGGCCTTTACTACAGTGTCATATTTTTTTCTGAGCAACTGAAGGAGAGATTCACGGAATAACCTTGTGCACTAATAATTCTGAAATTAGATTAAAATAAATGAGAAATTAGTAATTTAAAAAATATGTTCAAAAAATTAAAATTGCTCATCCATGAACCGTCAGAGTATTCTTCTATAACTACTGGGAAGATTTTATACTTTACCTATCTTTTGGCATGTATATTTTAAAATGAATTTGCATTCAGCAAAAGCTAGGGATTTTACAGATGACTGATGCCTGTGAAAATGAGATTTCTCCCCTGAACTTGCTTTAATTAAAATGCTGTAAGTAAAGGAACATTTTAATGTGCCAATCTCCATATTTGGTTAGGGCTGACTTTCTAGAAAAAGGAAACGTTGCTTAAGTTTGCATATCAAAGAGCTCTGGTGCACAGGTTCTGCACTGTTTATATATTGTCTGTTTAACACTCCAGGTCGTTTATTGTTGAATAGTTTTGCATAAACGATGGCCAAAGTGAAGACAAAGACCTTAGTATTACACCCCTTGTCCTATTTTTGTTTTTGTTTTCTGGATTTTAATAAAGCATTTACTTCCATTGATAATGATAAACTTATTTACAGCGGAGCTTTAAATTGAATGTAATCTAGGTTTGTACACAAGAAAAACTGCACTTGAAACGACAAACCTTTTTTTCAAAAGAATGAGATCTCTGATAAACAGCATGATATCTTATGCGTGGTGACATAGAATTTTTTTTCTCCATTGGAAATTTGTCCTATAGTTTCAGGTCACAGGACTGTTCATAGGTAGTTTGATCAAGAATGTCTAATCAAATCATAAATTTCATTGGTAAGTCGTATTCACATTTAATCCTCTTAATATAATGTCAGTATATATTTAACAAGGTATAAATTTTTTTGGCTGAAATCTATATTCACTCTCTCCCCATCATAATTAGATTAGTTCGTATACTAATCCTAACACTATGAGTAACAGTTTCTTTTTTTTAATCATTTGTATGATTAGAAAGACATTTCCATGAAATATCCTTTTTGGAAAAGGAAAGTTCTTTTCATTCTTTGGAAACTAAAGAATCTGTGAATTGGATACTTTAATTGTTCTCATCATAAAATAAGAAAAATGAGGCACTTAAAAGTTATATAATTTTGTTAGACATGATTAATCAGTAGCTAAACCAAAACTGAATCCACACAAGCTGGTGGCTCTATAGCCTATGCTCTTACTTTCTTATTTCTCAGTTTTATTAATTGATTATTTATTTATCTATTTTTTCTCTCCCTGCCATCAGTAAAAATACAAGTCAGAGACAGAATGTTATTGAAAAGTTCATGCATTTAGTTACCCTGCTCTACCAGATTTGACAATGAAATGGGAAAAAGGTCACAATTAATATCAGAGTATATTCAATAGCATGAGATATCCTAAATTAGGTAATTACCCAATTATTGATTTATTTTGTATTTTTAGATTGCCTTGCAATAACACTTTATACTTTTTATTTTAATATTGATTAATCTGTATTTTGATATTTATTAAATATTCTTTGTATATTTTTAACATGTTCTTTTTAAAATTTGTATGGTTGAAAGCAAAAATATTATAATTGAACAGTGTTTAAAGTGATTTTATGTTACCTTAAAGCAGAAGTGTCTGATTTTAATGGAATTTTACTGTTAGTGTTACCAAATAACTAAAGCATGAAGGTTTTATGAATTTGTGGAATACATTTCAAGAAATTGCAGTATAACATTAAAATTATTTTTTCTCAATTTTTAAACAGATTTAGGGAATACAAATGTAGTTTTGTTACATGGATATATTGCATAGTGGTGAAGTCTGGACATTTAGTGTACCCATCACTCGAATAGTGAACATTGTACCCAATAGGGTATTTTTTTTCAACCCTAACCCTCCTCCAACCCTCACAGCTTTTGGAATCTCCAATGTCTACTACTCTACTCTGCCCATAGGTATCAATTTTTTAGCTAATACTTATAAGTAAAAACATGCAGTATTTGACATTGTGTTTCTGAGCTATTTCACTTAATATAATGGTACCCAGTTCCATTTATGTCACTGCAAAAGACATAATTTTCTTCTTTGTGGCTGAGTAGTACTGCATCATATGTGTATATGTATACCAATGTTTCTTTAATCATCCATTGCAGGAAACACAGGTTGAGTTCATGACTTTGCTATTATGAATAGTGCTCCCATAAACATATGAGTACAGATTTCTATTTTATATAATTATTTATTTTCTCTGGATAGATACCCAGTTGTGAGATTGTTAGATACGATGGTAGTTTTATATTTAGTTCTTTGAGAAATCTTCATATTGTTCTCCATAGAGGTTTACATTTGCAGTTCCCTTACCAGTGTATAAGCTTTCCCTTTTCTCCTCATCCTCAACAACATCTGTTGTTTTTTGACTTTTTAACAATAGCCATTCTGACTGGTTTAATATTGTGTCTCATTGGGGTTTTCATCTTAATTTCTCTGATAATTACTGTTGTCGAGTATTTTTTATATGTCTATTGGCTGCAAAGTAAAATATATTCATTTGAATGCTTTATTTTGATATAAAATTACTCTAAAACATTTTTACCAAATAATTTTCTTTCCTCTTTCTACTGAAGACTAGAAGGAAACAGGATAACTGATGGTTTCCTACTTGCTTTCTGTATTATCTTACTACCAAAATTACCTCTTTTCAGCATGATTTTTTATTTTAAAAATATCTGTTAATCTTAGAGAAGAAGCTAACATTGGAGGCATTTTAAAATAAGTAAACAAAAAAAAAAAAGGTAAACCTTTATCTTATGAAACATTATCAAATACTACTTAAAATATTCTTCATTCAGCTGACTAATATTAGAGGATATACATTTTCCCTACAGGTTAATAACAGGACATCAGGTAGAGTCAGAAATACAACTGAAAACTATGTGTCGTAATATAAATTCCAGCACACTTTATTTTAAAGAAATGCAGAAAAAAACCCATTTCATTTTCTTCAAAGGATTTGTTAAGTGATACAAGAAAAAGATTTACTTTCACCCTGGGAACATTTGGAGAACATGTCACTGAGTGAAAAACCCTATAATATGAAGAATACCTTTTAAGGCATGTATTATTGCAATTGTTATTATTCTTTTTTGTTTTTGTTTTTGTTTTGAAACGGAGTCTCCCTCTGTCGCCAGACGGGAGTGCAATGGCGCGATCTCGGCTCACTGGAAGCCCCGCCTCCTGGGTTCACGCCATTCTCCTGCCTCAACCTCCGGAGTAGTTGGGACTACAGGCTCCCGCCACCACGCCCGGCTAATATTTTTGATTTTTTTTTTTTTTTTTTTTTTTTTTTTTCCAGTAGAGACAGGGTTTCACCGTGTTAGCCAGGATGGTCTCAATCTCCTGACCTGGTGATCTGCCCGCCTCGTTCTTCCAAAGTGTTGAGATTAAAGGTGTGAACAGCACCTGGCTGCAATTGTTATTATTCTTATCATTATTATATGAATTCCATTTTTCATTAAATAAATTAGCATTCATTTATTGAGCAAGTGTTTTTAATGCCAGATATGGGGCTAACCTTAAGCCAGGAGAGGGAGATTTTAAAAAGTCTATATATTTGGAAAATTAAATTTAATAAAGAAGAATTATTAGAATATATAACAATGACATTCGGGATTCTAGTGAAACCGTCTTCTCACATAGAAATATAAAAGCGTTGAGAAAGCAAATGCCTCACATGCTTTGCATCTTAACCTTTTACAGAAAATGAAATTTTATATATAATAGTAATAGATAGTAGACATAATTTTCTACAAATTAGCAATGATTATTTATAAAAATTTAAGCAGGTCTTATTTTTTAGCATTTCTTTTTTTGTTTAGTAAAATTTAATGTTTTAATCTTTTTTAAAAAACAAAAGGTACTACTTTTATTGTAAACGTTTTTGAAAACATGAGTGTAAAGGAGAAAAAGGTACATCACACAATGTAACTCTAATACATGACTTCAGTTAATATACTAGATTGTACGCTTCTAGATTATTGTGTTTGAATGTTTGTAGGTAAAAGAGAGAGAGAGAGGGAGGGGATTTTTCACTTTATCAATTTATAACTAGGAATATGCAATATTAGTGTTGGTTGTAATTGATTATTTGTGTATTTGTCTATTTTGAGTACACATTAGGAAGTGAAACTGCTCTATGGTATCAGGACAAATGACTTTTTATACCTTGCATCTTTTGATCTGTGACTAAAATTGTAGAATTGAAATTGTCTGTGTGTGTATGTGTCTGTAATTCAGATGGCTTCTAATTATGCGATTGTAGAATGTTGTCCTGTGGTCAAAGGCTATTCATAAATACAATCATAAAGAAATTATTGTTCTGGTTGGCTTATAAAGAATTTTAATAAACCCAAATGAGATTATTTATGAAAACTTCTAGACAGAAGTTAGTTTTGTGGTCGTATTAATTGTTTAATACTCTAAGACTAAATCTGAAAAACAGCCTAAAGAGCTGTATAAGATTAGTCAATGTTCTTGCGGCACTTATGCAAATTATCAGTCCAAATCACATGAAACTAGCCTGATGTGCGATGATACTGCCATCTCAAACGTCCATGGGGTTATGGGTTTTACAATAGCTTGGATTCTGGAGGTACATAGAAAGAGAGTGGACCACTCTACAGTTATTTCACTCACCCCTACCCTAGAAGCCATTCATGACCAGGAATGTATTTAGCATTTGGTGACCCTGTGGTTGGTGTCCATCCTCCTCCCCTTCAGTCCTTCAGTCCTGGTGTCTGCACCATCTTTCTATCCACTCTCAGTTCATTCTCTCAGAGGATCTGTTTGGAAATGCTGGTCTACTTCATATTTTGTTCTCTCTTTGTGGGAGAAGGTCTTCTTGGCCATGCCTATTTGGCCATCTTTGCAAGTGTTCTAATATTCAGTTTTGAATCTGATTTGTGATACATCTGTCATATTGTCTAGTGGTTTCTGAAAATGAAAAATAGGACCAGAGGAAAGGTCAGAGATGGAGACGTACAAATTTGTTTATTTACATAAGAAGGAGAGATCAATGCAAGAGATTAGAGAGAATGCCAATGAAAGTAGTTTAGAGTATGGAATAGACAGAGACACCAACATGAGTGAGAAGAAAATAAACAACAAAACCAACCAAAAAGGACCATAACAAATTCTAAATAAGGAGAAGTAAAGAAGCATGTGTTGCACCAAAGTGTAATTGGATTTAGATGTGATATTTTGTTTAGTTTTATTTAAATGTGATGGACAATAAATTAATTTTTAAATAATCTGTAGCCTGTGGAAATCAAGGGTTCACTTGATATCCAGAGTATTTCTATTAATTTGTCAGAAAAACTTAGAAAACATACTGTTTACTCAAAGGAATATACTCAATAATGGAATTGCTGGGTCAAATGGTAATTTTGTTTTAAATTCTCTGAGGAATCATCACACTGCCTTCCACAATAGCTGAAATAATTTACATTCCCACCAGCAGTGTATAAACATTTTCTTTTCTCTGCAACTTGACCAGCATCTGTTATTTTTTGAATTTTAATAACAGCCATTCTGACTGATGTGAGATGGTATCTCATTGTGGTTTTGATTTGCATTTCTCTAATGATTTGTGCTGTTGACCATTTTTTTTTTTGTATGCTTGTTGACTGCATGTATGTCTTCTTTTTATGTGTCTATTCGTCTTCTTTGCCCACTTTTCAATGGGATTGTTTGGGTTTTGCTTTTAAATTTATTTAAGTCCCTTATAGATTCCAGATATTCTATCTTTGTCAGATACATAGTATACAAAAAATTTCCCTCATTCTGTAGTTTGTCTGCTTACTTTGTTGGTAGTTACTTTTGCTGCCCAGATGATTTTTAGTTTAATTAGGTCCCATTTGTCAACTTTTTTGTGTGTTGCAATTGTGTTGGGCATTTTCATCATGGTATCTTTGTCAGATCCTATGTCTAGAATGGCATTTCTTAGGTTATCTTCCCGGGTTTTTATGGTTTTTATCTTTTTAGGTTTTACCTTTTAGTCGTTAATCCATCCTATTTGATTTCTGTATATGGTATAAGGAAGGGGTCTGGTTTCAATCTTCTGCATATAGCTATCCAGTTATCCTATTTTTAAAATAGAGAGTCTTTCCCCATTGCTTGTTTTTGTCAACTTTGTCAAAGATCAGATGGTTTTATGTGTGTGGCATTATTTCTGGGATCTCCATTTTGGTCCATTGGTTGATGCACCCATTTTTGGACCAACACCATGTTGTTTTGGTTACTGTGGCCTTGTTGTACAGTTTGAAGTAGGGTAACATGCTGTCAGCTTTCAATAGTATTGAATCTGTAAATTGCTTTGGGCAGTATGGCCATTTTAATGATACTGATTCTTCCTATCCATGAGCATGAAATATTTTCCCATTTGTTTGTTTCACCTCTGATTTCTTTAAATGGTATTTTATAATTATTATTGTAGAGATCTTTCACGTCTCTGGTTTGTCGTGTTCCTAGGTATCTTATTAATATTTTTGTGGTTGTGGTAAATGGATCGAGTTCCTGATTTGGCTCTCAGCTTGGGTGTCATTGGTATATAAGAATGCTACTTATTTTGTACATTAATTTTGTATCCTGAAATGTTGTTGAAGTTGTTTTTCAGATCAAGCAGCTCTTGGGCACAGACTGTGGGGTTTTCTATATATAGAATCATATTGCCTGCAAACAGGGATGATTTGACTCCCTCTCTTTCTATTTGAATGCCTTTTATTTCTTTGTCTTGTCTGATTACTCGGGCTAGGACTTTCAGTACTGTGTTGAATATGAGTGTTAAGAGAGAAAGTCTCCCTTTTTTGTTACAGTTTTCAAGGGGAATACTTCTAGTTTTTGTCTAGTCAATATGATGTTGGCTGTGGGTCTGTCATAGATGACTCTATGACATTGAAGTATCGTATGTTCTTTCAATGCATAGTTTTTTGAGGATTTTTAATAGGGAGGGATGTTGGATTTATTGAAAGCCTTTTCTGCATCTATTGGGATAATCATGTGGATTTTGCTTTATGTGACAAATCACATTTATTGACTTGCATATGTTGAACCACCCTTGCATCCCAGGTATAAAGCCTACTTGATCATGGTGGAGTAGCTTTTTGATATGCTGTTGGATTTTGTATACTAGTATTTTATTGAAGAGTTTTATGTCTGTATTCATCCAGGGTATTGGTCTGTAGTCTTCCAGGGTTTTTTTTTTTTTTTTTTTTTTTTTTTTTTTTTTTTTTTTGAGACGGAGTCTGGCTCTATGGCACAGGCTGGAGTGCAGTGGCAAGTGATCTTGACTCACTGCAAACTCCGCCTCCCAGGTTCACGCTGTTCTCCTGCCTCAGCCTCCCAAGTAGTTGAGACTAGGCGCGCCGGCCACCGCGCCGGCTAATTTTCTGTATTTTTAGTAGAGACGGGTTTTCACCGTGTTAGCCAGGACAATCTTGATTTCCTGACCTCATGATCCGCCCGCCCCGGCCTTCCAAAGTGCTGGGATTACAGGCGTGAGCCACCGCACCCGGCCTGACCTGAAGTTTTCTCTTTTTTGATGCTGTATCTCTGCCAGGTTTTGGTATTAATGATGCCAGCCTCATAGAATGAGTTAGGGAAGAGTTCTTCCTCCTCTATTCACTTGAAACAGTTTCAGTAGAAATGGTACCAGTTCTTCTTTATATATCTCATAGAACTCTGCTGTGAGTATGTCTGTTCCTGGACTTTCTTTGGTTCAATATGTAAAACATTACATAAAGTTCTGTGATTATTTTGCCCTTATAGAATATCAGGCTAAAAATGACTTAAGTTTTCAATGCATTATCTTTAATTCGACTTGTGGCTTAGTCTAATACCATTTAATAATTGATATGAATGTACTCTGGAAACTTAAGAATCAGTCTTTTCCCCTATGATTTTTGTGCACTTGCTTAATGATGTGGTTTCTTCAATAAATGATATCTTTAAAAATTCGTAGTGTGACCATGAAGCAAGGAAAATGCAGATCATAAAACTTCCATTCATTTACAAGAAGAGTGGCATTAAAAATTTTAAATAATTATATATTTCATAATTATTTAATATGCTTTACTTAAGTGTCCATTTTCTAATTCAGATATTTTTTCAGTGACACATGAAATTATTAAATGAAAAATGTACAATATCGATTCTTAAAGAAAAAAATCAAATGTTGGCAATGTTTAAATTAGAATGTAGAAAAATAAAGTGGAAAAAATAATCCTGAATAGCCACAAGAGTTCGTGCTGATTTCCAGTAAGAAAACTGAACAAAACAGTCTCTTTGGCAGGATGTCTTCAGGTCGTTGGCATGTTTATATTCATTGTACTGAGGCAGAATCTTCACATGGAGGAATAAATTTTTCTTCTATATATGCTCCAATGCACATTGTTGAATAGATTTTAATTTACAATAGTCAAATGTCTCTGGATTAGAAGTAAACCATTCGTCAGTAACAAAAAGCATGAGTAAATACTGCACACATCAAATACATAACATTTATATATATATAATATATAATAATAAATATAAATACATACAATATATTATATATATACATGATTTGTCCTCCAGTTGGAAATCTGAAAAGAAATTGACTTTTATTCGAAACAACAGTACATCTGAGAATCCAAAACAGTGTATCTGCATGTTGCTCCAACATGTAATATGTAAGTGTTTCAACAGGATGTCCTTTCAACAACAAAATGGGAAATAGTCCACATATTGACTAGAAGTATGTTTGGCAAGTGTGGGAGAATAATCTATTACAGTGGATTAATCAATTAATCAGGGATTTTTTTCTTTTTTTTTATTATTGTAATTTTAGTTGAGTCAGAGTTTTGCTCTTGTCACCCAGGCTGGAGTGGAATGGCACTATCTCAGCTCACTGCAACCTCTACCTTCTGGGTTTAAGCAATGTCTCCTGCCTCAGCCTTTTGAGTAGCTGAGATTACAGGTGACTGCCACCATACCCAGCTAAGTTTTGTGTTTTTCATGGAGACAGGGTTTCACCATGTTAGCCAGGCTGGTCTCTAGCTCCTGACCTTAGGTAATCCACCCACCTCGGCCTCCCAAAGTGCTGGGATTACAAGTGTGAGCCACCAAACCATGCTAAAAACAATATTTTTAATGATTTTTACATAAATGCCTAATAAAGTAGTTGTTCAAAAGCATAACTTAAGAAAATAAATAGTATACTATTTATATTCATTGTACTGAGGCAGAATCTCCACATGGAGGGATAAATTTTTCTTCTACATCTGTTCCAGTGCACATTGTTGAATAGGTTTGTTTTGAAAACAAAAACAATTTTTTGTTTTCATTAGTATGTAATTCCCCTATATCTGTCAATTTCCTTATATTTTAAAAGAGCCAAATAATATCTGTTCTTTGCAAGATTCTCTAATTAATGAGGTATACAATTAGAAACAATCTTAATAGTATTCTGAATAAAAATAGTTATTATGATCTATAATGAATAGAAAGACAAAGAGAAATAGATAAAAAACAACATAAAGAACAAGAAAACATTTAAATAATGTTAGTCATAAATTAAGAATTTACTTTGCTTGCATTATTTCCTTATTATATTGTGAATTTAATATGCTGTAACTAGGTCTTATCGAAGTACAGAATAAAAAATATTTTTGATTTTATATAATAGTGAAATATGACAAGTACTTTAAAAAATACCATACATCACTTATTTTATTCTCAATAACTTTCTTTATCATCTCCAGTAGAAAACACACAAAAATGGGTTAAGTTTAGGATAGAGCATTTTTCCCAGATTATCTACTGTGGAGCTCCTGCCCCACAGATGGTTTAGGGTCAAATAATATTGAGGTAATGCCTACAATAACTCTCTTCAGAAATTCACAATATATCCTGTTCACATATTAAAGCCCAGATATTTCTTCCTATATTAAAGATACTGCTCAGTTTTTAAAGTATTGTGCTTATACTATACAATAATTTTATGCATAGAATCACTATAAATGTTTCAAGAATTTTATTTAAATTTTATTTGAAAAATAAGGGAGGTAGAAAATTCTGATGTTTTCAAATATTATGTTAAACCAAGATGCTGAAGCCATATTACTTTTTTTTGCACGTTTTAATTTTGGTTTTTCTGAATATAGCCCTTATAAGTGACTATCTCTATTACACTGCTTTCAGAAGTCTCTCATGCTTACTGTCTCTATCACTTCCATTCTGCTGTCTTTTCTAGATCTTCTTCTTCTGTATGCACTGACCTCAACTAGACAATCTTTAACAACCATGTAAGTTTTTCCAGAGAATATTCTCTCAATTCTACATATCTAGTTCTAAAAAATCTCTCCTCTCACCTATACAGTTGAAAATATTATTGTGGAATACAATACAAAATATCATTTTATAATAAATTTTTGTAGCATAAATTTCAATTTTATCACAATGACTTGGTAGAAATAGGTATTTATATTCTGCATTCTAAAACATTATGACATCTTTTGATTTTGATTTTGGTTTCCCAATTTATGAATGAATATAATCCATAAGAAACTTAATGCATTTTAGGAAAAATATACTTTATAAACAATAATATTTGAAGTAAAACGCTGTATTTGTAGATTGTCAGCTAACATATACTATGATTTTAATGTTTTTATAAAAGATATATTGAGAGGTGAAGCCAGTTGGACTTCCTGGGTCAAGTGGGGACTTGGAGAGCATTTCTGTCTGGCTAAAGGACTGTAAATGCACTAATCAGCACTCTGTAAAAACACACCAATCAGTGCTCTGTGTCTAGCTGAAGGATTGCAAATTCACCAATCAGCACTCTGCAAAAATGCACCAATCGGCACTCTGTGTCTGGTTAAAGGATTGTAAACGTACCAATCAGCACTCTGTAAAAATGCACCAATCAGCACTCTATGTCTAGCTGAAGGATTGTAAATGCACCAATGAGCACTCTGTAAAAACGAACCAATCAGCACTCTGTTGGGTGGGGCCAAATAAGGGAATAAAAGTTGGTCACCCCAGCCAGCAGCGCCAACCTTCTGGGCTCTTCTTCCAGGCTGTGGAAGCTTTGTTCTTTTGCTCTTCACATTAAATCTTGCTGCTCCTCACTCTTTGGGTCCACACTACCTTTATTAGCTATAACACTCACCACCAGGGTCTGTGACTTCATTCCTGGACTTCATTCCTGAAGTCAGCGAGACCACTAACCTACCAGAAGGAAGAAACTCCAGACACCTCTGAAGGAACAAACTCCCGACACACCATCTTTAAAAGCTGTAATACCTTGAAGGTTCGGGGCTTTTTTTTTTTTTAAGATGGAGTCTTGCACTTTTCCCCAGGCTGGAGTGCAGTGGCGTCATCTCGACTCACTGTAAGCTCCACCTCCCGGTTCATGCCATTCTCCTGCCTCAGCCTCCCAAGTAGCTGGGACTACAGGCACTCACCACCACGCCCAGCAGATTTTTTTGTATTTTTAGTAGAGACAGAGTTTCATCGTGTTAGCTAGGATGGCGCTGCTTCATTCTTGAAGTCAACGAGACCAAGAACCCACTGGAAGGAATAAACTTTGGATACAATATTATTATCCATAAAATTTACCTGCTGATATTTGATATGATTTAATTCAACAGATGAGAAAAAAATATTGTGATGACTAGCACACCTTAAAACCCGAGGCAATCACACGAGGGCACAGAGGCTCTGATATAAATGATCTATATGAAAGATAGAATACAGTGTAAAATACTCTGAAGTATACATTTCATGTAAAATATTGGCATTTTCAAGGTTGAATTTCATGTAAGGTGTTTAGTAATGTTACTAATTATATTGAATATATCAATTTTGGTCACTTCTTAAGTTACATTTTGAGTATCTTCTAAATTATATCTTTGTTAAACATATACACATATTTTGTATCAAACGTTATGGTAGTAGAAAAGTCCAGTTTGAAGGAAGTTTCCGTGCAAATATTTCTTTGTGGATGTCTTTTTCTCATTTCTTTTAAAACTCCCAATGGTAAAATTTTTACATGCTTCAGCTACTAACACAGTTTCTGAAGAAGATGTGTGAAACATTTATCCTTAATGGACTATGGATGGAACACTGAACTTAGTCTCTGAGGAAAAAAAGATAGGGGTTCATATAATTTAATCGGTTCTAATGTTGATATCGGAATGTGTAATACACTGTTTTTTAAATAAATACTGTGTGAATTTGAAATTTAAAATAAAGTCATTTCATATTTTGGAGCTTTATTCTACTGAACAACATATTTTTTCCCTCTCTCTCTGAATTTACATTCTACTTCTGCCTATTGAAGAATATGAAAATATACATGGAATTTATGTTTTTCATACAGAGGGAAACTGGCAACAGATTGTTTTCCCTAAATAATAAGTGACATTCAAATATAAGATAACCAAAATTCAATGAATTATTCACATAAACATAGAAGAATAATTCACATACTTTTGATGAAATTCTAAGCAGAAATCACAAAGATACTGTGAACTTGTGTTTATGAAGCTAAATGCATGTAATAAATTGGGCCAGAAATTTCAGGCATTAGCGTAATTCAGTATCACTTAATTGTGACATTGAAATCATCAATGTGCCACAGATAAAGTTTTATACCTCTAATATTACTGAGCATTTAAAAAATAAACCATCAAATTCTTTATGAACTGAAATAGTTAATGATGACTAATTATCCTTAGGGACTGCAGGAAAATATAACAATCACTATTTTTAATTCTGATCCATACCGTACTATTAATTGGTATTTCATTTCTTCATGTAGCTTTTTGCGACTACAACAGCTACTGATGAAGTTCATCTTTCCTTTTCCTTTTTTAATTTGAAATATTATTTGAAATGAAGTAAATATGACTTTTAGTGCACTTTATTTTTGAAATAGCTATACCAAAAATAAATTTAGAAATATAAAGAAAATCTTCCAGAAAAGTTTTTCTAAGAAAATACTTTATTTAAAAATATACAACCACTCATATTTGGAATTTCTAGTCTTTCAAGAAAGACTATCATAAAACTTATTAGCATCCACTAGATTCTTGCTCTGACTCAGCTTTCAGGAAACAGCTAATATTAGGACCCTATAATTCATAGGGAGCTGAGTGTTTATGTATTAATATACCCATATATGTGTACAGTTATTAACCTTCAATAATTCAGTATGTAGTGGGAAAGACAGACATCTGTAGAATACCATAGCTGGATATCGGTGGAATAGATGAAACATTACAGAAACGTTTGGGTTAGGTAAATAATTAAGCCTGGTTGGAAAACAAGCACTATGATCTGAATCTTGGTGTTCCTCCTAAATTCATATGTTGGAACTTAACTCCCAAAGTGATGGTATTAAGGGGTGGGGCTTTTGAAAGCTGATTTAGGTCATGAGGGCTCTGCCTTCATGGATGGTATTAAGTTCCTTATCAAAGGGCTCCAGGAAATCACTTTTATCTTTCCACCTCTTCAGCCATGTGAGGACCGAGCAACAAGGCTCCAACTATGGAATAGACAGCAAGCCCTTACCAGACACTGAATCTGACATTGTGTTGATTTTGGACTTCCTAGCTTCTAGAACCATGAATAGAAAATTTCTAAATTACCTGGTGTGTGGTATTTTGTTATATCAGCAGGAACAGACTAAGGAATTGCTATCATTTTCCAAAGTTAAGGACATTTTTAAGAACTTAAAATAAAATGCGTTTTCTAAGAAAATAATTAAGCCTGAAGAAAATCCATTGTCCTTGAATGAATACTGATTAAAACTCCCTTAACATTTGCCTCAATTTGATTAAATTTTAGACAGCTTTTTCCTGACCTCCTTTTCTTATATCATTTGCTATAGAAAAGTTGTAAGTTCTTTCCTTGCCCTTTTGAGATATAAATCTTTTTAAAAGGCTTATTGCCAGTTTTACAACCCAGGACTGTATTTCTCCAGGATCTGGGAGGTATCATTTTGAAATGTAATCATCAAGGAAAATATCACACCATCCTGCAATTTCTGTGGGAGGGTAGGAGCCTAACTTAGGTGGGCACCTTGATCCAAATTGTGAAACTATCTCCTACTGTGAAGATAGGAAAAAGTTTATTTTTCTTCTGTGTAAAGAAAAGTAGCAAACACAGATAGCGTATGATTTTCCCATCCCAACTCTTAAAAATTCTCCCTCTTGTTATTTTGGCAGGGCTGTTTCCAGGCTTGGTCTGTCCTTTTCCCCTATTGCTGGCTATAGTATTAGAATAAAATCAACTTCTGTTTACTCATCTTTTCTGTGTGATGTTTTCTTTAACAATAGTTTTAGCTAATGAAGTGCCAAACATTTTCTTTATATATGATATTTTACCTATAAAAATTTTCTGTAGCTGAAACTTCTGAATATGAGTTATGTCATACGAAGGAAGATATTAGAAACATGAATAAGAGTCTTGATATAATTTTGTCAAAAGTTTTGGCTTCTGTCCTCTTTTACAAAAATAATGGAGAAGATATATACAGAAAAAGATAAAAATAAAAATATAGATAAAACAAATGACTGTGATCACTCATGTTTTTCTAATTAAGCATTTGTCTATTTAACGTATTACTGTATGAAGAATTGAATTTAAAGTCCTTAAGCGAAGTCACATTTCCATTTGATATATGGATGTACACAATAAGACAGTTAAATAAAATTCTAAAACAGTGGACAAAATGAAAAATACAAATCACAAGATTTTATAAATTTAAACACACATATTCGAAGTTGAAAAAGGATTTGTGAAAACACAAAAATGACTTGCATCCTAAACTGTGAGAAGAACTTAAGAAAGTGAAAAAAAGGGAAATACATTCAAGAAGAATCTAAGTTATTAACAATCTTTCAATCAAGGCTGACCATAGTGTATTTTATGGACTGCATAAAAGAAATAAAGACAATAAGGAGATATTTGGTAGATTTTTCAAGAAGTGGTTTTCGTTTTGTATCGAATATAAGAATAAGACTTAAGGTACCTATGAAATCAATACTAACTATAGTGTGAGTACTGGATTAGGTGACTTGCAAGGATAAGAGATGGTGAAGGGCATTCACCTGAGAAAGTTGCAAATGCCAGGATAAGAGGAGTTGACTGAATCCTGTACTATTTGATATAATGTGAGGAAATCAATTTCAATCAAAAAGTAAATGAAATAATTTTAAAATCTTAAATGAATATTTGTATATTAATCATAAATATTTAATCTCTATTTTAATTAAAATCAATACCAATATCTATTAGTAAATTATTTTGAGTAAAGTCAATTTTTGTATATAAAGAGATTCATACTGTTTTTATTTTTATTTATTTATTTAATTATACTTTATGTTCTAGGTTACATGTGCACAACGTGCAGGTTTGTTACATATGCGTACATGTGCCATGTTGGTGTGCTGCACCCATTAACTCGTCATTTACATTAGGTATATCTCCTAATGCTATCCCTCTCCCCTCCCCCCAACCCACAACGGGTCCCAGTGTGTGATGTTCCCTTTCCTGTGTCCAAGTGATCTCACTGTTCAATTCTCACCTATGAGTGAGAACATGCGGTGTTTGGTTTTCTGTTCTTGTGATAGTTTGCTGAGAATGATGGTTTCCAGCTGCATCCATGTCCCTACAAAGGACACAAACTCATTCTTTTTTATGGCTGCATAGTATAAGCATTATAGAAAATTTTTAAATTAATAGATGATTTATGCAAACCTATTTGACCAAATTTAAAACCTGTCTTGGAATCAAACATTTGATTGGATTGACTACTTCTGATGTTCACCATAGTTAGTGATATTTACCCAGTTCAATGAATGCCAAGAGCTGCAATTATTAATGCCAGTAATTCAACGTGAAACCCTCTGATGTTTTTATTCAATGTCTATATTTTTTGATACTTTCTCAAACTGCTGCAACACATCCAGCCACTGGAATTCATGAATAGAATTTTATTGGAAGTTTATTCTCCTCACCACATTGAGGTCTCTGTGTCTCCTAATCTCAGGGAAACAGCCCCTCCTAAAAAGTAGTTTGGTATCACAGATCATGACGTCCGGGTGGTCCTTCTGCATCCCAGAGGCTCACACACCAATTTGTTGGCAGTAAGTTCAAAATCTTGCTATATCTATGAGACATACTTTGATTACTGGTTTTCCTGAACTTTGAGAGCAAATATCGTCATCCTTTAAATACCGTTTACTACATTCAACCTTATACATTAACTTCCCCGAGGCCAAGAGTCATTGTATAGATGTTTTTCTGTATTATCTCTACCTCACAATCCTCAGTGTTTGCTGAATCATTGTATTGCTTCTGCTGGTATTCATGATATACCATCATTATAATTTTTTAAATCCTTGACTTCTTTTGTAGTTGCTTTTATTTCACCTTTTTGCACAAACTCAAACATTCTTGTCCTCAAAGGACAGTGATTTCCCCAAAATTATATGAATTACCATATGTATTCTTCTTACATCCCAAGACCATTTTGAAAATATTTCTTATCTCTCTGACACTTTCTTCTCATTTGAAAAGCAAATGTTATTAGACTTGAACACCATTGCTCTTTTTAATTGTGAATTTCTTGGCCACTCTCCTTAATTTTTGATATATTAACTTATTTATGGTACCCCATTCCACGCTATTATTTATTTTTCATAATCATTTCAATATCCAAATAGATTTGTTTAAAATATTCAACATTCTGTGCTCGCAGTTCTTTGTGATCCTCCATTCAGTAATGCCATTTCTCTAAGCTAAATTAACAGCCTCTATGGTCAAAAACTATGCTTTATCATCATTGATAACTACACCCTCTCCACAATCTTAGTTTCAAGCATCTCCGATTCTAACCAGCTAACTGATTACCATATTTTTACATCATGCTGACAGGAACTAGACAGCAGGTACCCTGGGCTTGCTATTCTGAAAATAATCATGTCACAGAGAAGAGAAGATTAATGCCACCATTATACAGAACCCTGCCTGCTCAGGAAAGGTCTTGATGTGTGACGCATCAAAGGGTCTTTACTTACTAAAGGACATGGAATAAGTTTCTTTTTTTATCTCTAAAAATGAGGCAGGATACTTAAGTTGGTAACTTGAATTTCGGAGCACATACTGTATTTCTGCTTCTATATTTAAGTAGAGGCAGAATACATTAAGTTGTTCAATATCTCTTGCCAATATTGCAAACATTTATACCATTTGGCTCTCATATTCCATGTCTAATGGTGCCCAGAGTATTTAAACTTGATCAGGAAACTGTTACTGAACCTGTAGCAGGCTCTATAGTAGAGTCACAATGGAATCTCTTAGGAGTTTGTAAATGAGCCAACCACCTTTTCACAAGTAACTATTCTATTCCGGAAAAATAGTTCCTGCTTTTTACTGGACTGAGTTTCACATTAGAGGAATGAAGAAAGGGTATCAGGTGATCATGATACCAAAGCTGCACATCTTAAGAGGCATTAATGCATCTACCTAACCATAAAGCCAGGCATGCCTAAAAGTTCTTTATTATTCCATCATCAAGTGGAAGTATCATAGTTGAACGGAGACCAAGGCAGAAGTTGATGGTGTAAGTTTATGGATAGTTCAAATCCCTAGAAAGCCTATTGGTGTCAAACTTTCAACTCTTTCTCAATCTACACTCTATGCCTCATGAGGTATTGCTCATGTGTTGATGGCAGATTAAAATCTTCAGTCTGATAATACACGATTTGCCTATTACCTATGTAATATGCAACACAGGTATATGTTATTTAGCAATATGTATTAGTACATACATATGTACCAGTGGAGGGAGGCTTAGCGTGACTGATTCCATTCTTGCATCTGATCCCCTGCAGTAATTTCCTTTAGGTTAAAAGTTTCTGGTTAGCTCTGCACCTAGACCAGCTAATTACACAACGAATTTCGCTTACAGTTCACTTAAAAAAAAGATGATAACACTCCCTTTATCAAAACTAACCCCTGAGGAGGTAAGGGAGTGTACCCACAAGTAACAGTGTTATGGTAAAGATTTATAAGAACAGTGATTTATAAAGATTTATAAGAACATTATCTGAAGTGACTGAAGAAATTTCACAACCTCCCCAGACATTTGCTGGTGCTCAAATATCTGTGGTCATCAGCCACCTCTTTATCTCATTTCATTCCTCTTGCCCCTTCCCTTAACATAAGAAGAAATGTGAATTCATAGTAACTTAACATGGTTTGGTGCCAATTTTTCTCTATTAGTCCATTTTGTATTGTTATAAAGAAATACCTGAGTCTGAGTAATTAGTTTGAAATTAATGTCAAGTTAACTGAGGCCAGATTTAAAAAGGAAAAAAGAAAAAAAGGAAAATTAGTAAAACATCGAAATTACTTCTGAAAATTATAATCACATTTGAGATAAAGTGATTTCTTATATTAAAAAGGGTTTTTTTCATCAAATATATATATTTGTACTCTGTATATACTCTAAATATAGATATACTTCATTTTTGAGCCATTTAAGGTTCATAGCAAAATTGAGCAGAAACAGAGATTCATATTTTATTGTTAAATGATACTTGGAATACTAGTTAACTAAACATTTGACATTTGCATTATGTATTTTTATATATATATATATATGAACTTATCTACCATATGATATAAAAAAATTATTATCAGCAAGTTTTTAATCCAGTAATATTTTTCCAGATACCCCAAAACTTATGAATGAACTCTTGGATCATCATTGAAATGTATTATGCTAAACACTGAAGGAATATCCTTGGAGTCTTAAATAATCCATTATATTATGCAACAGTTAAGACAAGTTTCACCACCAGACAATATTGATAGAACATGTGTTCATGCATAAGAGTGAGATATTTTAATACCGAATCATTTACTGATAGTGATTTTAAATGTTAAATTATTTTCAGTTAGTAGAAATTACTAGAAAAACCTGTAATTTTAAGATACTAAGATTTTTCTCAATGAACATTCTAATACACTAGACATTTTCCTAGATGAGATTTATTTAAAATACATAGTGGAGAAAAAAACAATTAAGATGTTCAGAATTTGCAATAATAAGTGTCTTTTTAGAAAACTAAGACTTTTGGTTGGAAATTTATTTGAACAAACAAGAGATTTTAGATTTTATTTTGGATTCAGTTTCAAAATATAAAGATCGGTTTAGCTGTCTCAAAGTTGCCATGTCCAATACACTGGCATATTGGTTTAAAAATATACCAGAAGTAAAGACTTTGGAATTTGACATAAAAGTAGGGACAAATTTTTTAAATTTACTGTATTTTATTTTAGAGACACGGTGTCATTCTGTTGCCCAGGCTGCAGTGCAGTGGTGTAATCATAGCTCAAAGGAACCTGATACTCCTGGGTTCAAACTATCTTTTGCGCCTTACCCTCCCGAGAAACTAGGACTACAGGTGCACACCATCATGCCTGGCTAATTTAAAAAAAAAAAATTATATAGAGATGGAGCCTCATTATGTTACCTATGCTGGTCTCAAATTCCTGGCCTGAAGCGATCCTCCACCCTCTGCTTCCAAAAATGCTGGGATTACAAGTGTGAGACATCCTTCGTGGCCTTAATAAACAAATTGTAGCAAAATTGGCAGGTAAAATATGTTCCATCTAAAATAGGTCAAGCCACAATTCAATCACTTCTTGTTGGGCAAGTGAGGAAGGAATTTTGTTGCTGTTTGATGATGAAAGACATCACTATTTTCATCCTGTAGCAAGATAAATGCTTATAAATATTATATTATGTATAAATAATATATATATTATAAATCCTAACCTTATAAAATATATATTATATTTATAAGCTTTATTTATGTAATAAACATGAAACCATTCTGTTTTCCTCTAGTTGAATTTGTTGAATTTTTTTTCTGACTTTTCGTTCTCATTTGTTTCTACTTTTATCCATTCTTCAAAATAATCTTTCCTATGAAATTCTTTTTAAATTACAGAAATAAATACATTTACTTTATATGATTATTTCCTGGCACTATGTTGAAAGTCAAATTTATTTATTGTTATCAGTGTAACCCTAACTTAATTTACCAATATAAAGTTATGGAAGATTACTTTTAAGTGGGGAATGATTTCATTTTTCCTGGATGTATTTCTTCCTTAAATAAAACTAATGTTATTTTATTAAGGAGTACATTGACAATATGTGTTTGAATATACAACTATATTCTCTGCTATAGTCTGCTTCTTCAGTTACTCAAACATCTGTACACATCCTTCTTATTGTTATTAAAATAATGTACTCAGCCAGTCCTCAAATAATGCAAGCCAAAAATATCATCTAGTTTCTACATCCAGTTCTATATTTCTGTGTGATGTATAGGCCCCTACATCAGCAACTTTTTGGAGTTTTGAGACCTATAAATACTCTGGAAGGAACTGTCACGCTGTTCTCTCTGGACTCTGGCTCTGTTCTCTGAAAGCATTGTCTTTGTCACCTTCCCTATAAAGTGGACAATAGAGAATATATCCTCCTCATCACTCTGGGGGTTTTCACAAATTTCTTCTTGTGGTTCAGTTTTAGAGGTATATATTTACTTTATAGGAAAACAATAATAAGCTTTAATCCATATCTTAGTATGAATATATTCATTCCTTTCTTTGAGAAAAATAGGTATAGGTTTATTCATTATTTTGACTGTAATAAACCCTGTTTTTAAAATAGCCCACCTCAGTTGTTTTCTCTCAGAAACTCTTGGTGTTGTTTGCTAGTGTATACTAAACTGGTTATGTGCTCATGTCTCTTAGTGAATTTTGTGTTTGTGTGTGTATTTTATATTTTATATACATGTGCATATTTTATATGAACCTGTATGTATATGTGTGTGTGTGTGTGTGTGTGTGTGTGTGAGTGTATATGTTTGAGTGGGTATGTGTGTATTCTGTTGGCCCTTCATATTGGTAGAGGATTGGTTCTAGAACCCCTGTGGATACCAAACTATGTAGATGCCCAAACCCATATGTGAAATGGCGTGGTACAGTTGGCCATCCATATCCACAGGTTTCAATCCACAGCTGGTTGAATACATAGATATGAAACCTGTGAGTACAGAGAGTTGACTGCACACGGTTTGTGTGTGTGTGTGTGTGTGTGTGTGTGTGTGTGTGGTGTGTATAGATTGGTGCAATTTTTAAATAATATTGATGTTTACCTATGATTAAATTGTCTTATTTTATTTGTTTGATATTCAATGAATAGTAGCACAGTGCTGAAGTATCTATGGAATGAAAAGGTATTAAATTATTCACCAAGAGACTAAAGCTATTAGTCTTTAAGTAACTTTTACCACACAAAAACAAGAGAGGAATATGATAAACTTCCTATAAGTAAAAGTAAGCAAGTGGTACATTACAACGTTCTGAGTATATTTCAGAAAAACAGTTGGAAACAATTTTGCATTTTGAACTGTAAAGAGTTTTCCCCATCTAATTAAGAAGCTCAAATAAAGCAGAATAATGGAAAATGAAATTAATGGAGTACTTAAATAATAATTAACACTTTCATTCTAATTTATAGAATAATTAATCATGTTCATATGTCCCATCTTACACAAATTACAGGCTATTTAAAAAATTATATTTTTTTGCTGAAATTTGGAGGCAATCGGTGTGTAAACATTTTGAAGAAATTCAGAGGTGAAAGACTTTATTACTTCTGTACATTATTAAAACAAATAATGTACAACAACGCGGGCATTAAGTAAGCTGGTGTAACTGAGACAACAAGCTACCCCACTGTGTTCATTCTGCATTGTTCATGTGTTCATCTGATAATAGTGCATTTCACAGCATTTCCTGTGACTAAGTGATGCCAAAAAAAAAATAATGGCCACAGCTGATATGTGCAATTATAGTACATATTTTTAAATAAAATAAGTCTTCTCCCTACTTTGATCCCCTTCTTGTTGACTGGAAAATGGATCCAGTGCAAGCCATTCTGACCATGCAGATAAGAAAAAAAGAACAAAAAGCCAAAAGGAAATTTTTCCCTTCAATATTCACCTTATTTAATTTCAATTAATTCATATTTAATAAAATAATAATTAAAAAGTTGTATAAAATAAGTTATTTACTTAATTTTCCCAATGAATTTATAGTAGGATTTTGATTAAGATGGATAAGTTAAAGAACAATAGCCAATACATTTACCCAGTTTTATGAAGGGTAAAGAAAAAAATTTATTTTTACCTGAAATTTTCAAAACTTTTTAGAGAATTTATTAATGCAGAAGGATGGCTACCAGAGACTAGGGTAGTGGAGGAGTGAGGAGGAAATGGAAAATATTTTCAAACATTTTTATTTCACTATTTCCATAATTTGGCTAATATGACAATATGATCATGCAATAGATTATAGATATGAAAAATAAGAAAAATGGAAATAAATATATGCTGCTGGTTATGGACTTAAGAAAAATAGTGCAATTTCATGAAACAAAAAAGCATTTTTGATGAGATAGTCTTCATACATATTTTAAAGTCCCATCCTAGAAAGTATTGGAATGATTTAATTCAGAGCTTTCTAATTTTGTTTTGGGTACAAGTGAAGTCATCAGACAGAAAATAATAAGACAACTGAGTTTTATTCAAAAAAAAAAAAAAAAAAAGAAGAGACAGGGAAAATTCTATATAAATAGTTGAAATCATTCTAGAATTAAGTTTTCAATAGTAGACAAATTAAGGAAATAAGCAGAAATAAAACTTGAAGCATATTTTAAACAGATAATTTGGGAGTACAAAACTTATTTACAAAACAATCTATACTTTGAAGTATTTAAAAGCTACTACTATACCTGAATAGGTATCATTTCTTTAAAAATAATTATTAGCTTTCCCTTCATCATTTTTAGTAGTCCCAAGCTTCTCTTTTTTTCTTTCAGTATATTCTTGTTTACCATATTAAGTAAGTTAATGAATAAGATTTTAAAAGAAGGATGACCTTATACAGAAAACTTTCTCCAGTCAGCCCAGACACAGGTTCTGTGTACCTCTGCAAGGGCCTCTTTTCCTTCCCAGAGAGAATAAGGAAGCTGTAATTTTTGTTCACTCATTCATTGTTGAGCAAGGGTGAGGATCAATGTTGTCTACCAGCCAAAGCTGTCTCCTCTATTCTCCCATCAACTAACTAGACTGTGCTAGACACAGCAGAGCTGCAAGATTAAAAAGACAGAAGTCAGTAATTTGGGGAACTCGCATAAAAAATTTGGGGCACTGGATGCATTAACCAATCCCTTCCCTCCTCTTGATAATGCTGGGAGCTAGGGAGTCTCTTGTTGAGAATATAGTGTTCTGCCAGGACAAGGTCTCTGATAATAGTGTCCTGAATTTTCAAAAGGGCTTTAGTGAGTCTGGTTTAACATTCAACTGGGGTGCAAGAGTATTTCAATGTTTCTCATTTCTCAAGATGGAATTTGTCCATAAATTTTTGCTGAATTGGCATGTTTGTGGGGAGAAGGTGGGTCTATAGCTTTCTATACTGTTCTCTTGCTGACACTAAGATACATATTCAAAACTTTACCTTAATGAAATAGAGTTATATGACTCAACTGAAAAATAATTAAAATAATCCTTATAATGATGCTACCAAGGTTAAGAGAACAATGCGTGAAAAAGGTAATAATTTCAACAAAAAGACGGAAAATATAAATAAAGCACCAAGCATAAATCATGGAGCACACAATAACTGAACTAAAAAAATTACTAGTGGGGTTCAACAGCAGACTAGATCAGACAGAAGAAAAGATCAGTATACTTGGAGACAGGTTACAAGAAATAATTTAGTCCGAGAAGTGAAAGGAAAAGAAGGTTTAAAAGAACAAAGTAAGCTTGAGGGAATTATGGAACATCATCAAGTGACCCGATATATACATTCTGGAATTTATAGAAGGATAAGAAAAAGGAAAAAGACCAGATAGATTATTCGAAGAAATGATGGCTTCCACTTTCCAACTCTAAAAAAGAAAATGGACATCCAAATCCAAGAAGCTCTAAGGATACTAAATACGATAAGCCCAAAGAAATCTACATGAAGGCCGGGCGCGGTGGCTCAAGCCTGTAATCCCAGCACTTTGGGAGGCCGAGACGGGCGGATCACGAGGTCAGGAGATCGAGACCATCCTGGCTAACACGGTGAAACCCCGTCTCTACTAAAAAATACAAAAAACTAGCCGGGCGAGGTGGCGGGCGCCTGTAGTCCCAGCTACTCGGGAGGCTGAGGCAGGAGAATGGTCTAAACCCGGGAGGCGGAGCTTGCAGTGAGCTGAGATCCGGCCACTGCACCCCAGCCTGGGCGACAGAGCAAGACTCTGTCTCAAAAAAAAAAAAAAAAAAAAAAAAAAAAAAAAAAAAGAAATCTACATGAAGAAACATTATAATCAAATTGTTAAAACTCAAAGACAAAGAATTTAAAAGCAGCATGAGAAAATTGACTATCTACAAGAGAACACTGTCCTCCCTCAGCTCCCAATAAGACTGTTAGTGTATTCTCTCTTTTTTTGTATTGGGAATTTTATTATTATTTTTTATTATTATACTTTAAGTTCTAGGGTACATATGCACAACATGCAGGTTTGTTACATATGTGTACATGTGCTATGTAGGTGTGCTACACCCATTAACTCGTCATTTACATTAGGTATATCTCCTAATGCTATCCTCCCCCCTTCCCCCCACCCCTCAACAGGCCCTGGTGTATGATGTTCCCCTTCCTATGTCCAAGTGTTCTCATTGTTCATTTCTCACCTATGAGTGAGAAAGTGCGGTATTTGGTTTTCTGCCCTTGTAATAGTTTGCTGAGAATGATGTTCTCTAGCTTCATCCATGTCCATACAAAGGACATGAACTCATCATTTTTTATGGCTGCATGGTACTCCATGGTGTATATGTGCCACATTTTGTTAATCCAGTCTATCATTGATGGACATTTGGGGTGGTTCCAAGTCATTGCTATTGTGAATAGTGCTGCAATAAACATACATGTGCATGTGTCTTTATAGCAGCATGCTTTATAATCCTTTGAGTATATCCCCAGTAATGGGATGGCTGGGTCAAATGGTATTTCTAGTTCTAGATCCTTGAGGAATCGCCACACTGTCTTCCACAATGGTTGAACTAGTTTACAGTCCCACCAGCAGTGTAAAAGTGTTCCTGTCTCTCCACATCCTATCCAGCACCTGTTGTTTCCTGATTTTTTAATGATTGCCATTCTAACGGGTGTGAGATGGTATCTCATTGTGGTTTTGATTTGCATTTCTCTGATGGCAAGTGATGATGAGCATTTTTTCATGTGTCTGTTGGCTGCATAAATGTCTTCTTTTGAGAAATGTCTGTTCATATTCTTTGCCCACTTTTTGATGGGGTTGCTTTTTTCTTGTAAATTTGTTTGAGTTATTTGTAGATTCTGGATATTAGCCCTTTGTCAGATGAGTAGATTGCAAAAATTTTCTCCCATTCTGTAGGTTGCTTATTCACTCTGATGGTAGTTTCTTTTGCTTTGAATAAGCTCTTTAGTTTAATTAGATCCCATTTGTCAATTTTGGCTTTTGTTGCCATTGCTTTTGGTGTATTCTTTAAGCAGGAACTTTTCAGGCAAGAAGGGAATAGGACATTATATTCAAAGTGCTGCAAGAAAAGATCTTCCAGTTAAGATAATTATATTCTTCAAAGCTGTTCTTCAAAAATGAAGAAGATAAAGACTCTCTCAGACAAAGAAAAGCTAAGGGAGTTGGTCACCACTAGAACTGCTTTATAAAGAATGTTTAAAGGAATTCTTCAAGTTGAAGTGAAAGGATGCTAATAGTAACACAAAAGTATAAGAAAGTATGAAACTCAATAAAATTAATTATATGAAGAAATATAGTACACCATATTACCAAAATGGTTAGTAAGTCACTAAGTCACTTTTACTTTTATTGTACAAGTCAAAAATCAGAAGCATTAAAGTGACTATAGCTACAAAATGTTAAACTGTATACAATCTGAATAGATGTAAATTGGGACAATAATAATACAAAGTGTCAGGCAAAAAAGTTGAAGGTGTACAGTTTTGTAGCAATTGAACTTACATTTTTTTTCAGTACAGTGAATAGCCTCTAATGGTTTACTTTACAACATTGTTAGAAATAATGTACTGTGTACTTAAAAATTTGTCAGCAACAGATCTTATGTTGTGTTCTTACAATAAAATGTTTTAAAAATTAAAAATCCAGACACCGTATTAACCAAAGAATGTTGCTGCCATACATGTGTTAGACTCTTACTTCATAGTTGAGAAGCATTTAATTGTCAAATATTCAGTTGAGTAAATATATCTTCATTGATTTAATAAATTTTCATATGGCATTGTTTTTTCTGTAATTTATTCACTTCAGATGAGCTAAAACTTAATATGAGAAGATACGTGACAGACTACAAACACTAGTGTGCAAAATTTCAAAAGATAGAAATATCAGAGTCTAAAAATGGGATTAGTCTGAAAAAAACTTAATAAGTTATATTTTTGCCTGTAGGCATGCATCATGGTAGTATTTATGAAATATAACTATACAATTGGATGTATTTTTAATAAATATAGGATAAAATATTTTCATAACAGAGCATTGTCTTTTTTTTTTTGCCAGCATTCTTTTCCTTCTTAGTAATACATAAAATAATGATTATCTTGTAATCAATATCATTTTAAAATACATAAAATATAGCACGTCTTGAACTTGCTAATAATATTGGGCTGATATTACATATCTGTGCTTTTTCTTATTCTGCATGATGTATCACTTATTTAGGACCTTCCAGAAGTTTTATTTTACTTTTTATTTTATTTTATTTTACTTTTTGAGACAGAGTGTCACTCGGTTGCCCAGGCTGGGGTTCAGTGGTGTGATCTTCGCTTACTGGAAACTCCTCCTCTTGGGTTCAAGTGATTCTCCTGCCTCAGCATCCCGAGTAGCTGAGATTACAGGCGTCTGCTCGCACGCCCGGCTAATTTTTGTATTTTTTAGCAGAGACGGGGTTTCTCCATGTTGGTAAGGCCAGTCTTGAATTCCTGACCCCAGGTGATCTGCCCGCCTTGGCCTCCCAAAGTGTTGAGATTACAGACATGAGCCATAGTGCTCAGCCCAGAAATTTTTAATTGATCTTTTTCATAAAAATCTGTATTTTTCATTTGTACAATGTAACTTTGCTTATATGTTGTTTAGTGCTGGATATTGATTACATTACTCAAATCCTCTCTTGACTTAATTATTTTTCTCCATTAGATCCTTTAAATTCTAAAGATAAAATCATAATGCCATTCTTGCTTCCTCTTTTCATGCATTTGCCTTACATCTATTATCTTAAATGAGTTTTCAATATTTAGCAATTTGTTTTAAAATATATATTTTTGTATAATGCATAGAAAAGTTTATTTTAAACCAACTTCCAAATATATCTTTTAAAACAAATATTTATTTGCATTTAGTATTTATGATTTAAATTATTTCACCTTAGTTATTTTTCTGTGTTTTGACAGCTTTATTAAAGTATGATGGATACACAAAAAGACTGCACCTAGGGAACATATACTGTTTGATGTTAGTTTGGATATGTGCTTATACTCATGATATCGTCACTATAATCAAGGTAATAAGAATATCTGTCGCCCTCAAAAGTTTTCTTGTATCCCTTTGCTTTCTGAGTGTGTATGTGAAGAATAATTAATATGAGATCTACCATGATAACTTCATTCCCATTAAACAACTCTGATGCTTTTTCTCCTCCCAGTCTCTCACAACCACTGCTCTATTTTCTGCGTCTATAAATTTGACTATTTTGTATACCTCAGATAAGTGAAATCTTACAGTATTTGTCCTTCTGTGACTGGCTTTTTTCACTTAGTATAATGTTCTCCAAGTCCACTGTATTGTTTCTAATGATAGAATTTCCATCTTTTTCAGGCTGAGTAATATTCTATTGTATGTATTTATATTTTTGTTTTTGTTGTGTGTGTTTTTTTTAATGTTATATTCAGGAAATGATTTTGGAGATCCCTGTTCTGAAGCCGCCTTCTTGTGTTTTTTGCTGTTGTTGTTGTTTTCATTTTGGAGCTTGACAGTTTCAGGTCTTGCATTTAAAATTTTAAACAATTTTGAGTTGATTTTGTTGGTGCTGTTTAAGGTGCAAGAAGAGGGTCCAATTTCATATATTTCCATATGAATATCTAGTTTTTCCAATACCCTTTGTTGAAGAGACTATTCTTTCCCTGTTGCATATTTTTGGCACCTTTGTTGAAGATTGGTTGACCACATATCCATGGGTCTATTGCTGGGCCCTCTCTTCTGTTCCTTTGGCCAATGTGTCTGTCTTCATGTCAGTATCATACTCTTAATTATTATAGCCTTGAAATACACCTTCAAATCAGAAAGTCTGATGCCTTCTCTTTGCTCTTCTTTCTCAAGATTACTTTGTCTATTCCGGGACTTTTCTTCCATATAAATTTTAGATTAAATAAATTATGTAAGAAATTCCATTGTAATTTTTATTTTTAATACTACTTTTAAGTGGTTGCGTTCTCTTTTGCCTTTTGCTTATTTTTTGCTGGTTTTAGTTTTATTCTTATTCACCTTATCCCAGTTAATTTGGAAGTTTGTTTAACCCTGATTGTCAATTTTTTATATTCCCCATTCCACTAATCAACTGATGTGTTTCTACCACATATAATTTTTTCAAATCTATCCTACAACCAATACACTCCATGTTTTCATGCGTCCCCTTCCCAGAATGTGCCATGATATAGATTTTTAGTCAATCAATCCCTGATGGTAGAAAACCTTTATAATGCTTTTGTTTATTTTTTTCTCCTCAGTCTAACACTCAGGTCCTAGATTTTGCCGATATAGTTTGATAATTTTATTTACAGGCTATTACCAAATTTTGTTTTTCTTGCAACTTCACTCTTTTAGTTCAAGGTAGTACTTTCAAATAGCAATTCAATCCTTCAGTCAAGGAAAAATAGATATCTGTTATTTTGATTTTTTACTTTACTTGCTGCGTTCCTTAAAGAATGTTTCTGAGCTCTGAGATCTCTACTGGTTCAAACATAAGAGATTTGTTATCCTTGTTCACCTTGTAGATACATGATCTTTTCTCCAGGATCAGGAAATTCTCACATATTTCCTTAGCTAAAGACCCCAAATGGCAAGATGTTGCCCTGCTCCTACAATGTGAACTGCTTTCTGAAGACCCACGCTTTCCTAGCATTAGCGTACTAATGTTCAGTTTAGGCTTCCTACCTCTTTTACTACCCCAAATGTTGGCTCATAGAAGAACAAATTCCTTTCCATATGTGCTTGTCTACAGACCATTACTTGTCCCTTTACCAAGTCTATCCTCTTTCATTGACACATTTATTTTTTCTATTATCTAAAAGAAGAAAGAAATATGTTAGGGAGAGTGTAAATAAACTGGAGAACTCAAGCAATAATGAGGTTAATGAAATTCCATTACAAGATACTATTCAATATTAGAAAATGTGTCTTACTGAACATCTGTAGTCTCTGTTGAACAAAGTACAACTAGACACAGAAGTTTTGAAGGAAAAGTTTGAAATATCTATAAAAATATTTAGCCTTTCACCATGAAAATCTGTTAATTTGACAGTCAAAAATTATATCAAAACAACACAATGCAAGTAGATCCTGATAGTTGCTCAAGTTGAAAAAAATCTGTGACTCTCATAAATGCAAAATGAGAAAATATATAGACTCCTCAAATATATTCACCTACATTTTACTTTCCCGTGGAAGTAAATAGTATATATTTTCTGAATCATACTTCACTAATGTTATGTGTAATTTGGATTAAAAATTATAATTTTATATTTCCCGGAGCTATTATTGAAAATTTTCTAAATTAGCTTCTGTGAATAAAAATGAACCTTCTTTTATTGATTATATTTCTGATTTTTGGTATCTCAATGAAATGATTGTGTACTCTTCATTATACCTATGACTTACCAATATTAATACTGATAACTCTGTTAACACTGTCTTAGCCTGAATAATATTTCATGAAAATATAAGGCAGGTATGCAGATTTTATTCAAAATGAACCAGGAAGCATCAGATTCTAGGTAATTGATGGCTCCATGAGTTATTTTTAAGATTATATATTGTGAAATTCTACCAGAATGTGACAAACCACTTATATGTGCATATAAAGATGAGTAAATTTAATATTTCTATTTTACTTTCTAAAAATAATTTTGGCATATTCATCTTAAATAATACATTATATAAATACATATATTGAACTTCAAATTCAATATAAAAGGTTGATTCTGAATATTCCCATGGCAGGGTCATTCTAAATTTATAGTGTTAGGAATAAGTCCACACAATTAATGCCATTCCTTTGAATTTTTGCAATCTAAATATATTTTAAAAAACAATAGAACAAAGGTAACAATACTTCCCCTTCTTTTTCAGAGTAGAGAGTGGTACACTATAAAGGTCTAAATTATATGGCTGATGGGAGATGACAGGACACAGCATATTTCATTTTTCTTTCCTTTTAAAAATATGCATTTATATCATTTTTAATCATCACACTGCAATAACAAAATATCTTAGATTGGGTAACTTATAAACAACAAAAAATAATTGCTTACAGTCCTATTAGATGGAAAACTCAAGTTCAAGGGTGTCAGAAGATTTGATGTCTAACAAGGGCTCACTCTCTGCTTCATAGATGTCTCCTTGTGGCTGTGTTCTTACATGGTGAAAGAAACAACTTCTTTGATAATCACTCCCATGATACATTTTCATAATAAATTCCAAAAGACTCTATGTCTTAATATTATCTCATTGAATGTTAAATTCAAAAATATGAATTTTAATGAGACATTCAGATCATAGCAATCCTGAAATGTAAATATAAAATTCAAGAGTATCCATAAAAATTATATTTTAGAATGTAATTATATATTTGTGACTCAAAATGGGAGTGTTGATAGCAAGGTGGTTGGGGATTTGCAGCTGATATAAAGCAATTAATTCTTTTATGATTAATATTATTCTCAATAAAATCAAGATTTGTTTCTTGCTGTCATTGTGCATAAAATGTAGGCAGTGATGAATCACATGAATGCCTTCTTTATTTATTTATATTATCAGTTAGTGTAGCTGGTCAGTGGTGCCACATGACCTTTTCACAACTTAAATGTTTGTTCTCTTTTCTAAAGGACTAAGTCAAACGGGTGAGTGATTGTCTTTTAGTCTGAAACCAAGCAGCTGGGAAATAATTGAAACTTCTGAGGCTGTATCAGAGACTGAAGTCAAGGGGCTGATTCTATAGAACTTTGTCCTACTTCACTCAGGGGTCTCCCAGGTAACTGCTGCTTTTTCATACATATACTATCTTGCTTTGGCTACTCAGCATAATTGAAGTCACTACCTTGACAGGCTGGAACTAGATTTCCTTACTACCTTCATACTCTGCAAATGACATTTTTCATGAAATAGATTCCCTTCTCAGTGATTTGGGTCCTGGACTCCTGGGAGCTGCTATTCATAGAAGATTGAGCAAAAGTCTTTTTCAAATACATTAGCACAAATTTTCTTTCAATATAGAAAGATGCTTAGAAATGTTACAATAATTAAAATTTAATTATGTAACCAAAGGTGGTAACTATCTTTTTAATTAAATAGATTTGATTAGGTGCCACCACAGGAAATTAATTGTTATAGCTACTGAGATACAAAAAAGAAAAACAAACAAACGAACAGGGAATAAAAGAAATAATATTTCTCTAATGAAACATATTTATGTTCAAGTTATTGTTTCTTCACTTACTGTTTGTGTAGATTTAGGCAAATGGTTTAAAGTTTTTGACTCTTAATGGCTCATTTGCAAAATGCAGATAGTAACATGTATGTTCAGGGATGTTATGAGAAAATGAGTGTATGTAAGATATCCAACAGAAATCTAGCTGCATATTTCAGATGAACCCTGCAGAGCATAATAATGTTCTACCAATGAGGTATACTTCCCAAGGTGTAAACAGAAGTCTTATTGGGAGCAACAGAGCAGGATATGTACACTGACCATGGGATTCCTCATGGACCCCGTTAACACCTAACACTAGAAACAGACATGAGATTGAATAAGAAAATGGATAACACACTCTTGCAAAGGTTAAGAAAGTGAGTGTTACTGAATTGTGGTAACAGAAAGTGAGTGTTACTGAATTGCGTCCTCGTTATCTGGCAGAGAGTAGAGCTCAGTGGTAGAGCATTCGACTTCAAAGTTTCTAACATTTATAAATCAGTGAGCAGGGAATCTTAAGTCAATCCTTAGAGCACTTAATCGTGTTTCTTTTGGGGATGGAGGGAGAATATCTACCAGCCTGGAATACTGTTATCTTTCTTCTCAAAAGTGTATCTACAGCAAGGCCCAGGAAGAACTCATTGTATTTGACGCTAAGTAATAATGAGAAAAACATTAGCAGAGAATCTAAACACAGATAGAAACAAACAAACAAATAATATTTTAAAACTTTTCTTAAATGATACCAGGTAAACCTAAAGAAAAGGTTCACTGTGTCCTTAGGAATTCTCACTATTATAAAGATTCAAGTTTTCTCAAATTATCTATGTGTACAGGACCTACTGAATGGTACAACAGTTGATCAATTCTTTAGGAAATAGGACACATCAAAGATTCTGAAAACTACAATTTGTTAAGATAGATCATTTTGCAACAGCGCTAAGAAAAAAATAATAACATTCTCCAAAGAGATGAAAACAATAATCAACCAAACAGAAACCCTCTATCTTACAAGTTTGTTAGCATAATACAGTGGCTACTAATCTATGGATTTAGCTTATTAAGAATAAAAACACCCCAGGATTTCTTGGACTTTGAAATAAGATTTTAATTTTCCTGTGTAAAAAGAAAAAAAAAATTTGCAATATTAGCAAAGAATGTACTAACAGTTGGGAGACCATATATCAGCATCCTTGAAAATGTTTTATATACAATTTAGTTTAAAAATGCAGTATTGTTAAATAAATAGAGTTCAATGTAAAACAGAAGAGTCTACAAATATACTCAGGTTGATATATGTTAGTGGTATTGCTGCGAAATCGGTGGGGGAAAGAAGAATTGTTTAATAAATGCTGTTTATAGAATTGGCCTTTCTGAAAAGAATGCAAATTTAGGAGCCATGAATGAAAAATCTGTAAACTTACCTTATATTATTAAGAAGTTATTATATGACAGGCCAGGCACAGTGGCTCATGCCTGTAATCCCTGAACTTTGGGAGGCTGAGGTGGGTGGATAACCTGAGGTCAGGAGTTTGAGACCAGCCTGGGCAACATGGTGAAACCCCATCTCTACTAAAAATACAAAAATTAGCCGTATGTGGTGGTGTACGCCTGTAATCCCAGCTACTCAGGAGGCTGAGGCAGGAAAATCACTTGAACCCTAGAGGTGGAGCTTGCAGTGAGTGGAGATTATGCCACTGCACTCTAGCCTGGGAAGGAGAGTGAAACTTTGTCTCAAAAAAATTATTATGTGATAAATTATACCATGAATGATATTCAAAAATACCAAGGAAATTGGAAAAATTTTGCAATGTATATAACAAAGGTATACATTCTTGTAACAGGTCTTATGAATCATTAGGAAAAATGGGTCAAGAGGAATAGCCAAAGAATAGAAACAGTAAAGACACAATAAAATAAGTACAGGTGGTCCTTAAACATTTGAAAAGAAGTATAAATCCATTCAAAGTAATGTAAATGCTAAAGAAAAAGGAATTAGAGAACTGTTTTTCTATGAATAGGATTGGCAAAGATAAATATATTAATGATACTTTTACTAAAGTTTTGTGTACAGAAACATTGTTACTGGGGGCAATATGGTAATGCTTATCAAAATTTCAAAATGTATGCACTCTTTGATGTGATAATTCCATTTGTGGTAATTTATTCTATAATTGTACCCACTTACATATACAAAGAAATATATATAAAGCTATTCAATATTTTTAATAGTAAAAAGTGTATGTGTGTGTATCTCCAGGTAAGTAGGTGTATTTCAGCAATCACATGAGATATTTTGCAGTTATAAAAAGAATGATGAGTCCTTGGAGTGCTATGAAAATATCTCTGAAATATACTCCCAAATAAAAGAACATAGAACAAAACAAACAAAAGTACACAAAACATGCTGACAGTGGAAAGAAAAAAATATGTTTGCATACCCTTAAAGTATATCTGGAAACATATCAAATAAATGGTTAACCATGGTTATCTCTGGGGAAAATTGTTGCCTATGGAATTTGATGGAAGGCTTTTATTTCATTTGCATTACCTAAAGTAGTTTAAGCAGATTTGTAAACAAATAATTTACCTAGAGGAAAATTTAAGTACTAAAAGTTATTTCCAATAGCTAAAAATAACATATTTTTAATAAAACTTAAGAAAACTCATTTCCCATTATCATAGTAGAAAATCACACTGTTGCGAAATGTAAATGTAACTTACATTATGTAAATGTAAATTAGTTCAGCCACTGTAGAGAGCAGTTGGAGATTCCTCAAAGAACTGAGTTGAACTACCATTTGACCCAGGAATCCCATTACTGAGCATATACCCAAAGGAAAATAAATAGTACTACCATAAGGATACACAGCCTGTATGTTCATCAGCATGCTATTCACAGCAAAGACATGGATTCAAATTAGGTGCCCATAAAAGGTGGATTGAATAAAGAAAATGTGATACATATACCCCATTGAATACTATGCAGCCATAAAAAATAAAATCATGTTCTTTGCAGCAACACGGATGCAGCTGGAGGCCATTATCTTAAGCAAATTATCACAGGAGCAGAAAACCAAATATCCCATACTCTCACTTATAAGTGGGAGGTAAACATGAGGTACACATGGACGTAAAGATGAGAACAATTGACATTGAGGACTACTGGGGGCAAGAGAGGGAAAGAGAAAGGGCTGAAAATCTACCTATTGGATACTGTACTCACTACCTGGGTGACAGATTAAATAATATCCCAAACCACAGCATTATGCAACATACCTTTGTAACAAACCTGTGTATCTACCTCCTTATTCTAAAATGAAAGCAAAAGTAAAAACAAACAAACAAAAAAACATTTAAACATATATGCAAGGTGAAAAAAAAAGTACATCATAATGTGAGTGCTTTTTCAGCACTCATATATTTTCAGTAGTTTCATTAGTTAATGTGATTTCCTCAATGACATATTGTTGAGTTGCCAATTATCCAGGTGGTCAATTAAGAAAACAAGACAAACTGAAAATAAAAGCCAAGGTTTATTTACAAACTGAGACAGTGCAAACAAGAGACCCAAAAAGACAGGTGCTGCTGGTTCTCTTATTTTTCTTTTTTCCCTTGGGATCTTCCAGGTGAGGATTAGAGGACATCCAACACAACACAGATGGGAAAATTGTCTCACTGCTGCAGCGCCATGAACTAACTAAAGGTGGCTCTTGCCTTTTTACAGATATTGGAGGTCAGGGTGAAGAGAACGGAAAGGGATAGGATTGAAAAAAATACTGGGTTAGAGTGGAGAAAAGTACCTTTGCCAAGGTTTCTAATAAAGAAGACTTCATAGAGGCACCTGGGTTAGTAATGCTTATATACGTAAGTGCATGACTGTCCTTGGAGAGGGGAAGCTGAGTCCTTGGCTGCAACTTTCTCCAGTAAACTGCAATGGACTGGCTGTGCACCAAGTTTGTGTATGGAGGAGAGATTTCCTTAATTAGTCTTGCCACCCAACGTCTTGAAATTATCAGCGGTTGGGGCTGAGAGACCACACATAGGATTTTGGTTTGGAGTCTAACTCCTCATGTATATACTGGCTTAAAATAAATGGGAAGACTAGGATACCAGCATTCATGTGACATACTTATAAACGTTTTAAAAAGTTTTATGTTTTTGAAATTTCACAAAATTATATTTGTGAGTGCTGAAAAAACACTCATATTACGATGTGATTTTTTTTACCTTGCATATATGTTTAAATTTTGTTTGTTTGTTTTACTTTCGCTTTCATTTTAGAATAAGGAGGTAGATACACAGGTTACAAAGATATGTTGCATAATGCTGAAGTTTGGGATATTATTTAACCTGTCATCCTGGTGGTGATGTATCCAATAGGTAGTTTTTCAGCCCTTTCTCTTTCTCTTTTTTGCCCCCTAGTAGTCCTCGATGTCTATTGTTCCCATCTTTATGTCCATGTGTACCTCATGTTTACCTCCCATTTATAAGTGAGAGTATGGGGTATTTGATTTTCTGTTCCTGTGCTAATTTGCTTAAGATAATGGCCTGCAGCTGCATCCATGTTGCTGCAAAGAACAAGATTTCATTTTTTTTTTTTTTTTTACATCTTATTGATGTGGTCTTAAAAGATTGTTTTTTCATAAATTATTTTAAAACACTATTATCTTCAGAATACTAGGTATCCTCTCTCAGGACAGTTATGCTGGCATTATGCAGGTATAAAGTTACCTTTGGGTTCCTTAACCTGAAGGTCCAAAGTAACATGATTTTCAGAGTATCACAGATACATTTAATTTGGGGGGCTTCTTTAGAATGAGTGAAGTATATTTAAGATTTTTTAAATGATGGGAATTCAGTTTAACAGTATTTACATACCTGTACAGTGTTCATATTTAAATTAATTTACAATTTCACTGGGATTCTTGAAATGGAACAACCATCTGGAAGATATGTTGGAAACCATAATTGAAAACTTCTTTCGCTCAACTTGGTTCATTCAATTGACCTAGAAAGAAATTTTGATAGGAGCCACTGATGATTTATGGCCACCTTCACTCTTGATTCCACACTTTTAGAGTGCTAGAATCTACATAGAACACCTAGTTGAAATAAGTTATTAGCTGAAATACAGGATTCAGATTTTTTGATACGTTTCTACCCTTTGTGTAAGGAGGACATTTTCTCTATAATAAATAATCAAAGGTAAAAGAGCAGAGATAAATACGGCTGGGAATTGGTCAATCTTTCTGTGCACCCACATTATAGCTTTGGTTTTTAGTTGTCTGTAACAACTGAAATGAACAAAACAACAAAATAAAAAGGAAGGCTATATTTAGGCAGTGCATTAGTCTGTTCTCACCCTGCTATAAAGAAATACCTGAGACTGGGTAGTTTATTTAAAAAAAAAAAAAGAGTTTCAATTGGCTCACATTTCCACAGACTGTAAAGGACGCATGATGCTATGATCTTTTCCACTTCTGGGGAGGCCTCCGGAAACATTAAATCATGGCAGAGGGTGAAGGAGAAGCTGGCACTTAGCATGGTTGGAGCAGGGGGAAGATGGAGGGGAGGTGCTAGACACTTTTAAACAACCAGATCTCTTGAGAACTCACTCATTATGGTGAGAACAGCACCCGGGGGATGGTGTTAAACCATTAGAAAACATGCCCATGATCCAATCACCTCCCACCAGGCCCCACCTCCATCACTGGGGATTACAATTCAACCTGAGATTTGGGTGGGGACACAGATCTAAACCTTGATCAGGCAACACTTTTAACACTTTGATCCAAACCTTGATCAGGCAGCAATTTTAACACTTTAAGTGAGGCAAAGTAGGGAAGACATTTCAAGGGCTGAGTTTTACATGGTCTTATCAAGATCCCAATACTCTGCCCAAGGTTTATTAACCCTCTAGAGTAACAATGTACCAATTTCTCTATAGTTAGGAGACAGTGGGAAAAGTTTCTGTTGCAGAGCTTCTGAAAGCAGGTGATTTACTAACATTTATGTTATATTATCTGGCTTTGTGATAATAGATAGTAAATTGGTTTCAAATCATTATGAAATTGGTTTCAAATCATTGTGAAACTGGTTGTGAGTGACAATCTGTTGCGAGTTCCTTGTCTGATAAATATCTTGCGGAAAGTGGTAAAATCAAATACTGATATATATGAGGCTTACCCACACAGTCCATTAGGAGGGCATAATTGACACTGAGCATTTGTACTATCCACCTCTTTACTCTAAAATTCACATACATATTGATTGGTGGGATGGAGTATGAAATCAATAGTCATGATCAAAAGTGTTTAGGCATCAGTTAATAATGAACAGTAACTTGGGTCTAAATGATTTAACCCAAAGTTTTCCCCTTTGACATAATAACTGAGCTGCTCTTGATCTTACCTGGCATTAAACTCATCATCAGGACTCTCTAAGAAGGCAGCAGTGCTCTATACTGAGCCCACATGAAATATATTAAATGATAATTGGTGCAGGAGATAGTACCACCTTCACCATCTCATGGTGATAACAGATAAGGACAATTTCAATTATATTAAAAACATTTTAGTCATCTTACCTTTTCTTTTCTTCTTTTTTTTCTTTGTACTACTCCCTCAGAGAGGATAATGTGTGTATAAGATACAAAAATATCTGCTATTACAGTAAGTCAATTTTAAGAATCAGCTTTAAATAACTTTTTAAAGAATCCTGGTTGAAAATATCATATTTTTTTTTTAATTATTATTATTATACTTTGAGTTCTAGGGTACATGTGCATAACGTGCAGGTTTTTTACATATGTATACTTGTGCCATGTTGGTGTGCTGCACCCATCAACTCGTCAGCACCCATCAACTCGTCATTTACATCAGGTATAACTCCCAATGCAATCCCTCCCCCCTCCCCCTCCCCATGATAGGCCCCGGTGTGTGATGTTCCCCTTCCTGAGTCCAAGTGATCTCATTGTTCAGTTCCCACATATGAGTGAGAACATGCGGTGTTTGGTTTTGTGTTCTTGTGATAGTTTGCTAAGAATGATGGTTTCCAGCTGCATCCATGTCCCTACAAAGGACACAAACTCATCCTTTTTGATGGCTGCATAGTATTCCATGGTGTATATGTGCCACATTTTCTTAATCCAGTCTGTCACTGATGGACATTTGGGTTGATTCCAAGTCTTTGCTATTGTGAATAGTGCTGCAATAAACATACGTGTGCATGTGTCTTTATAGCAGCATAATTTATAATCCTTTGGGTATATCCCCAGTAATGGGATGGCTGCATCATATGGTACATCTAGTTCTAGATCCTTGAGGAATCGCCGTACTGTTTTCCATAATGGTTGAACTAGTTTACAATCCCACCAACAGTGTAAAAGTGTTGCTATTTCTCCACATCCTCTCCAGCACCTGCTGTTTCCTGACTTTTTAATGATCGCCATTCTAACTGGTGTGAGATGGTATCTCATTGTGGTTTTGATTTGCATTTCTCTGATGGCCAGTGATGATGAGCATTTTTTCATGTGCCTGTTGGCTGTATGAATGTCTTCTTTTGAGAAATGTCTGTTCATATCCTTTGCCCACTTTTTGATGGGGTTGTTTGTTTTTTTCTTGTAAATTTGTTTGAGTTCTTTGTAGGTTCTGGATATTAGCCCTTTGTCAGATGAGTAGATTGCAAAAATTTTCTCCCATTCTGTAGGTTGCCTGTTCACTCTGATGGTAGTTTCTTTTGCTGTGTAGAAGCTCTTTAGTTTAATGAGATCCCATTTGTCAATTTTGGCTTTTGCTGCCGTTGCTTTTGGTGTTTTAGACATGAAGTCTTTGCCCATGCCTATGTCCTGAATGGTACTACCTAGGTTTTCCTCTAGGATTTTTATGGTATTAGGTCTAACATTTAAGTCTCTAATCCATCTTGAATTAATTTTCGTATAAGGAGTAAGGAAAGGATCCAGTTTCAGCTTTCTACTTATGGCTAGCCAATTTTCCCAACACCATTTATTAAATAGGGAATCTTTTCCCCATTTCTTGTTTCTCTCAGGTTTGTCAAAGATCAGATGGCTGTAGATGTGTGGTATTATTTCTGAGGACTCTGTTCTGTTCCATATGTTTTTTAAAAATCCTGTTAATATCATTTCAAGCCTGTTCTCCTGTTTCATTTACCCCTTATCATATAACAATATTATTTTTCAGGCTTCTGATCATCACAATACTTTGCCTTCCTCTAACTGTTTCTTTCTAATCCTTATTTATATTTTCCTGGAACGTATAATTGCCTTCATTTATAAATGTTCCCTGTTTCTTTTATTGCTCTCAGTACTGTTGAAGCAATGCATGACTCCACTATCTTATTCAGAAACATTAACTAAATGTTGCATTTTAAATATAGTATTACAAATGTTATCCAAATCACTCAGATACATATGTTGACATATAAAATGATTTTCCCCATTCATGGAAATTCATGGTATTTTCCATATGTCTTCATGTTGCCTTATACTCATGACCCAAGCATTCCTGATTTATGAGTTTGGAAAGAGGATAAAAAAAACAGGCATGAATAGCTTGGCTGCTAAATATTTTCTTGATTCTGAAAGTGGTTTACTTGAAGAGAGCTTGTGATCCCTTTCATTATTAGCCTATCAGAAGCATGTCCCTGTGTCTGCGGGCCAGGCCTGAGGATTGGCACCTGGGCTTGTGAATCTGTGGGAATGTCAGTTTAATTGAAGTTCAGCAACTGGAAAGCCATTTGTCTCATAGAAAAAAATTCCTTCTCTATTATCTCTTAGTTGATATTTGTCCTCCAATTTTTTTTTTTTTTAATTTACTTAAGAACTTGGAGAGGGAAAATGGTAATACTTATTAGGTCCCTACAAACCTCCAAATATATAAATAATCATTGTGGAGGAGAAAAAGAACATATATTTTTAGTATATTTTATATGATGAGGCATTCAAATAGGTATTCTATATGCATTAGAATATTTAATTCTAAAAATGACATGAGATTTATTTATTATCTATACTTTAATGTTGAGGATACAGAGAACTTAAGGAATTTGCCAGCACAGGAAGAAATAGGAAGAACCAGGCTCCAAGTGGGAGGCCATCTCTGAGTGACGCAACAGACCATGCTTTTCCAACTTCATCTTCTCTAAGGATTTACTTATATTTCTGTTTTGAATCTTTCATAGGGAGTAGTTTTCTCTATTATTTATATAAACTTAGTGTCTCTTATTGTTTGTAACTCTAAATTTATATTCATGTAACATTCTCATTAATTGATATTCTTTTCTCATGCACAATATCTATATTTCCCTGAAATTTGTGAATTAATGTTATTTAAGTTGTCAACAGCCAATCTAAGTATAAAAACCTAACTTGCCAAGTAAAAATGAAGTACATTGCAGAAAGAAAGTAATAATTGAAAGCCAAATCTCCATAAGGCATACATAAGAGAAGATTATGGGATCTCAGCTACAATAATGTTTATACAGCTCCTCTCATGGTAACTTTCAATAACAAGATTTAGATTCAAGTACTCTTATATTTTGTTTCTCTTTTGCAAGTTTTAAATTTCTAGGACACAGCATATAATTAACCAACCCTGAATCATGCATTTGAGCCTTGATCCATAGGTCACTGGAAACAAAATCATTTGTACAGACTTACCCACTGCATGTCCATCATATGTACTGGGGTGCCACATCCAGATAAGGATCATTTCACTACAAGACAAGTACACACTTCAAGAAGTGACTAGTACAACCTGTATTGAAAAAAATACCTTTGAGAGGTACAATCAGTTATTACTTCAGACATATATAGCTTTTAAAACTTCATTCTGAAATATTCATTGATATGAGCAAACAGTGCTAGTTTGAAAATAAATTCAACTTATGATACAAAAGATGCATTGTTATAAATTTGTAAAGGCAGAGTAAAATTCTTGCATTGATGGAACAAAGTTTGATTGTCTATTTCAGTCTTTAGAGAGGTGTATTTTCTACATTTCCTTTTCCTCTTAAATATTTATTGTGGCTTCTATATTACACTAAGAATGGTACTATAAGTTATGAAAAAGTCATTATCAAAGACAATACACATAAGAAACCAAAGAAATATGACCAGCAACTGCAGATTTGTTATATTTTATTGACCAAAATCATACTTTCTATGATGTGGTAAGAAATATACCTTAGGGTACTCCATAAAAAAAAAGAACTAGGCATGTTATTAGTCAAGAAAGTATACAACGATATGACAGTATTTTCTTTCTATATCATGTAAATTCTATCTTGTTTATCATCTAGACCAACATCCCACATCCCATATTGGCCATCTGGATAAAGTCAAAGACATTACGTAAATTATTGACAGAATATTTATTACCTAGAGTTTATGTGCTTTCCTTGAAGGATATTTTGTATTCTTTATCTTATGCCATATGTTTTTCATCTTGCTGTCAAGTATTGCATTAAGGAAGAATGAAGTGTGATGATATAAAATTTTTTATCTATTTTAAGTCATTATTTGGAAATATAGGCAAACATTTTAAAACTACACCTGAAAATTTCTGGAATGCCAAAGAAATTTTTCTGCCTGGCACAGAATATTTTCATTACTACTATTGTCTCTCCCTACTCAGCTCTTTTATAATAGGGAATTACTGAAAATTTAGCTATTTTCCTAGGTACTTATGTTTTATTTATTTATTTTATTCCACAAGCATTTATATAGCATTTACTAGGTTGCCAGGTGCTATTCTAAGTGCTTCTTGAGTGTGAAGAGAATAATTGTATCTATTCTGTAGGTGAGGAAACTAACAAAGAAAGAGCTTCATTGATTTGCCCAGTTGCCAAAATAGCACAGGCATTTATTTAGATGTATAAAATGCAAATTAAAGTATAATTTAATATAGTTTAATATACGTTAACAATTATTATAATTGTATTTATAATTTAACAGTAGGCCTAGAAGCAAGAGGAAATTAAATGTAATGAGGGTTCAGCAATTTTTTTCTATTAATTAATATTTATTTCTCTATAGGTGAATTATTTTGTTAACCTGAATAAAATGTTAGCATTGTAGTAAATTGTTTCTCTTTGTGAAATATTCCATTAAATATAAGTTGATATATCATGTGTTAAAATGGTACTAAATTTTTAATACAAAAATAGAGCAAAATATTTATTTTTATGATAATAAATACAATTCCCCTACTTCTTGTGATAGGAAAAGAAGTACTGCCTTTAGCATGTGTCTTTGAGAAATGTAAATATTATATATTTAAATGTTACTATAATTCAAAACTCTTTTGTTACATCTCTAATGACTGTAAATTTACCATTTCTTCCCATATCTTGTGTCTACTTGTTTTTATTAATATAAACAAATATATACATAGATATAATTTTGTTCTTTTTAAATTTTTTTAATCTAAACTAGTTCAGCAGTGTTTATTTCCAAAATTTCCTTTGTACTTAAGAGATAAGAAATATAATGTATTTAAAATACTCTTCATTCATAATTGTATTGCTAAGAAAGTGAATTTATATGTCTTTAGAGTACCATAAAACTTCTGAACTTACCAGGTTATTCACAAAATTTGTTCAAACTGGAGAAAATGTGCTTGTGTGCTTTTAGTATCTGAAATATTTTCATTATTAGTCCATCTTAAACAAATCCTTTAGAAAAAATAGAATAAAGCTTTAGCCATCCCTTTCCATATATTATGGAAAACCTGCCCTTCTTCCTATGCTATGTCAGAATGATGTACTTTTAAAATTTCCAATGCTTTTTTAAATTAAACATTAACTATGAATCTGTTTTCTCCTCTTCTAATCACTAGAATTCACTATCAATAATATGAAAAAAATCAGTTTCAGTAATACAATTAATAATCTACTAAAGTAAAGCCTAATAGATGTCAAAGTTCTTTTTTGTTTTTCTTTATTGAAAGACACATTGAAATCTCAAATTAAAGAGAGCTAGCATAATTTACCAGCAGAAATGCTGAATTTTAATTTTGCCAAGGGGTAGCTTTAGGGCATCGTTTAATCCAATAACTTGCCTTCTAAACAGCTATCAAATCAAAGTCTATTAGTTAATACTCAGTAGGACACTAAAGGTTTGAAAAGTTTCCTAAAACACCCATGAGGTGAAGATTAATGACTGTTTTATTCAAATGAATATGAATAAGATTTAATTTTTTTAGTGTCTATGTGACCAGAACATCAAGGTCTATTGATTCATTTACTCTGTAGTTTATTCCCTCATGACAATGTTATAGTGAGAAAATCAAGTTTAGAAATTTTTTAAAGAGAGCACTTAACTGCACTTGAGAACCTATGACATTTCAAGATACAGAAATGTCTAACCAGGACTTGTTATGTAAATGTATTCAATATGTAAATCACTGATATAAGGCATATGTATACTATTGGTTTAACATGACACACTAAAATCAGCTATTTATTGACATTAAGATACATTTTAATATTTTTAAATAAACATCGGTATTAGTGACCTTAAAATGCATTTTAATGAACCATGAAATTATGATTTGTTGTTGCCATAGAACAATTTTCCTGATGACTTGGGGGATATGACAAAACTAATTTCTTAAGCATATCTGAACACATATTCTTTAATATTCTTAAATATCTATGTAAGCTTCTATAAATGACTTAGTACTTTTAAAGCCCTGAATAAGGCTTGGTTTGATGGCACCCCTGGCAGATTCTACTGGTGCCTCACCCATACCCTATTTGGGGCTATGTTTCTTTGACTTCAAACTCCCACCATCAGTGTTCCTTTGCCTTTTAGCCTTCTATGGCTGAGAGGCTGCTTTGCCCACAGGCAAAGCATGCAGGAAGTGTCCGGGTTAAATTCCCTATCTCTCAGAAGCACTCTGCAAATGACTGACAGTATCCAATTTATGAAAGTACCCTATTAAAGGCAGTTGTTAAACAATTTTATTAGAGAACTGACCAAGAGAGCCTTAAAGTTGCCCTCTGCTTCACTAAATTTTAGACAGGCTTCTTCCTTGTTTTAGGCCTCTGACCTCCTTAGTATATTTAGTTTAAATTTTTTTTGTAATTAAAAATTCCTTTTATGACTTTTTGGATGTAAATCTTTTCAAAAGCTTTTTGTCAGCTTTACTACCCAAAACTGCCTTTTTCAAGAACAGGGGACCATGTCTTTGAAATGTAATCATCAGGAGAGATAACACCCTGTATCCCAGTTTCTGTGGGAGGGTAAAGCCTAACTTCAGCTGGAACCTTATTCCAAATAATAGAGCTATCTCTTGTTCTGCAGATAGGAGAAAATTTAGTGTTTCCTTTGGATAAAGTTGATTAGCAAATAGGGATGGCCCAAAGATATCTTCCTTGTCCCAGGTCTTAAAAACCCTAACACCTTCCCCACACTCCGCACATTTCATGGGAATTCAACTCAGACTGAGCACTGGCTGCTCTCCGCTTAGTCTTCCTTATCTGTTTAACTTAGCCTGGTGCAATGTTTTGCTTTGACACCCCAAACACAAGAAACATTTTTTTTTTTCATTTTCTATGCTTGTGTGTAGGTGCATGAAGCCATGTTATTTTCGTTATATTTTGCTGTTTGCATTCCTTTCCCATGTTTTATGAGACTGTACCTCGACTGTTTGATTCAGAAGAGATGTGTGTTCTAATGTTTTTTTAGAAGTCCTACAATAAAAAGAAAGATATTTTGTACACCTAGGTCAATTTTCTCATTTTTAGAATTCTTACTGAGAAGCACACATTCCACGTGGAGATTGAATGTTCTCATAGGAGTTAACTAAAATTTTTAGTTAGGTGTTAATCCTGGCTAAAATAATACGATCTTTTCATTTACTATGTATTTGAAATTATAATTATATGTTTTAAATGTTTTTAAATATTATTTGGAAATTACAGGCATATATAAAATAAAATTTGATGTGGAGATACATCTTAATTGATCAATAGTTAATGACAATGCAATCACAAAGTTTCAGAAAATATGTTGTGTCCTGTTAGAATAGAATACAATCTTGTTAAAAAGTACTAGAATTATATTGTTTAGAATATGTATTGAAGTTATGCATCATTTAACAATGGGGATATGTTCTGAGAAACGCATCATTAAGCAATTTAATCACTATGTGCTAGCGTCATAGAGTACATTCACACAAAACTAGATGGTATAGTCTATGACAGTCCTAGGCTATATGGTATACACTATTGCTCCTAGGCTCTGGGCCTACACAGCATGTTACTGTACTGAATACCGTACAATTGTACGCAATTGTAACACTATGGTAAGTATTTATGTATCTAAACATATCTAAACACAGAATAGGTATGATAAAAATACAGTATTAGAGACAAACAAAACCACCATTTTACATGTGATCTTTTGTTGAATTCAGAATTGTTCTGTGGTGTATGACTGTTTGCCTGTGTGTTAGGGGGTTCAACTTTGTCTCTCTCAAATTTATATGTTGAAATTCTAACCACCCCTTCTCCCGGTACCTCAGAATGTACCTGTATTTAGAGATAAAATATTAAAGAGGTGATTATGGTAAAATGAAGTCATATGAGAAGGCCATAATTCAATATGGCTGATGTTTTCATAAGAACAGATCAGGACACAAAGAAATGCAGAGGAAAGCCCATGTGAAGACAAAAGGAGAAGACATCTATAAGCTAAAGGCAGAGCCCTCAGAATGAAAACAACTATGTGGATAACTTGGTCTCAGAGTTCAAGGCTCCAGATGATGAGAAAATAAATTTCTGTTGTTAAGACATTCAATCTGTGATAGTTTGTTATGGCAGCCAAAGCAAACTAATAGGTTATGTTTTATATTTCATTTTAATAAAAGTGAATACATTTACACAGTAAAATAAATTTAGAATTGTATTCAATACAGACTATGTGTATTACAAAATTCTGTCTTTCCTCCTCAGTAGGCCAAATTTTTATTTTGAAAAATTAATGTCTTTAGTTCTCTATTGTATATAAGCATAATTATGAATGATAAGCTAAAAATCATACCCTTTCATATAAGAAATTTATTTCGCATTAATATCTAAGTTTTAAAAATGTGGAACATACCTCCCTTTGAAATATCTCCTATCACAAAAATTCAAATTACATCCATAAGATGACTGGTCTATTATCAATACCATTGGTTTTCCATGATACAGATTAAATTCAGTCATATGGCTTAACAGGGATGCCAGGTAGTATGAACAGACAAATAATTTCTATCTATCCATCTTACAAATGCAAGTAAAATAAGTTTTTTTTTTTTTTAAAGCATAAGATTATTGGGTGAATGACTAGCTGTATATGACAAAATCACTTAGTTGTGATTTTGTGAACATTCATTAACTCATATTATTAAGACTTCTGTAATATTGTGGCACCCATCTAGGCAACTCAAAAATGTTTTTTGAGTACTATGAAAAATGGGTAAGTGCCTATTCATAAGTTGCTAAAATAATGAAATATTTCAGTCTGCTTTTTTTTTTTTTTTGAGACGAAGTTTTGCTGTTGTCATCCAGGCTGCAGTGCAATGGTGCCATCTTGGCTCACTGCAACCTCTAACTTCCGGGTTCAATCAATTCTCCTGCCTCAGCCTCCTGTGTAGCTGGGATGACAGGCATGCACCATAACACCAGGCTAATTTTTGTATTTTTTAGTAGAGACGGGGTTTCACCATGTTTGCCAGGCTGGTCTGGAACTCCTAACCTCAGGTGATCCACCCGCCTCGTCCTCGGAAAGTTTAGTCTGCTTTTAAATAGGCAACACCTTGTTTCTAAATAATTTGGTTTTTCTTGAAATTTCTAATTGATTTTTTTCTAATCAGATCATGCAGACTTTTAGAACATACAAATTGCCATACAGATTGCTCTTTCTTCTTAAAGATCTTAGTCTCAAAGTTTTGCTTTTTGTTTTAACGTAAACTGCTTACTTTTGGGGCTAGCTGTCCTTTTGACACATTTTTTCCCCAATAGAGACCAATTAGATCCATCATTTCATAATCACATTATCGTTAAAACATTTTTAACATTAAAATATATATTACATACTATAAAGTTCAGTCTTTTAAACCTATAGTCTGCCAGTTGTGAGGAACATGTATGTTCATGTAACAATAGTGAAGTTATAAAACCAAAGTGAAGTTATAAAACAATTTCACAGCGTCAAAAAGTCCTGCATCTCCCTTTGTGGCCAACATTCTACCCAATTTTAACTCCTGGCAAGCACAAATTGATTTTGTGTCCCAATAGCTTTGGCTTTTTCAGAATATAATATAAATTCAATTATACAATATTTAGCTTTGGAGGTCTGGCTATTTTCACTTAGAAAAATGCATTTGAGAAGTATTTATATTGTTGCATCTATCAGTTATTTGCTCACTTTCATTGCCTAGTAGTGTTCTGTTGTATGAATGTGCCACCACTGGCTTATCCATACACACCCTGAGGGATACTTGTATTGTTCTAGTTATTGACAATGTGAATAAAGCCTCTATTACATTCTGAGAAAGGTTCTTAAATATGTTTTTATTCCACTTAGGAAAATACCTTGGGGTAGAATCACTGGATATTATGGTAATAGTATATTTACCTTGATCAGAAATTGTCAAATTCTTTTCCAAAGTAACTGTATCATTTGGCATTCTCACTCTTAATGTGATAGAGAATCAGTTTCTTTATAACTTAATGATCACTTGAATTTGTCAGGCTGACTTCCTCTCTCTCTCTCTTTCTGCTGTTTTAATTGGAGTGTAGATGTGTCTTTGAAGATTCACTTTGCATTTTCATGATAACTAAAGATGGTGGACATCTTTTCTTGTGTTTCTTTGTTACTCTTGTATCTTCCTCAGTGTCTGTTCAAATATCTCCCCTTTTTAGATAGAGTTGTATATCTTTTATTATTGAGTACTGAGAGTCCTTTATATATTCTGGATAGAAATCATTAATCAGGTACTAGATTTGCAAACAACTGTGACATAACCTGTGGATGATATTATTTTAATTTTCTAAAGAGCTTCTTACCTCGGATAGTAACAATCCATACACACACACACACACACACACACACACACACACATATATGTGTGTACATATATATGGCTATACATAAATATATACATATACATACACACATATATATACACACACACATACAGGTTTTTTCTATGCATACATATGAAAAAGCTTAATTTATAAATTAGGTGCAGCAAGAGATGAATGATGATAACTATAATGAAATAGAACCAGTAAGTCAATATTCTGTAACAAAAAGTTTATTTTTAAAATCAGCTATTATTTTATTAATCTTTTAGTGTGCAAAAACACTTCACAAGAGGACAACTCTTTTTATAAGTTTTGAAGTGCACAATACAGTATTGCTAACTATAGTCACTATGTTGTATAGCATATCTCCATAACATAATTATCTCGCATAACTGAAATGTTATACTCATTGAACAACTCCTCACTTTCCCTACCACTAGCCCTTGGCAACCATCACTCTACTCTGTTTCTTTGAATTCAACTATTTTATATGCCTCATAGAAGCGGAATCATGGAGAATATATCTTTGAAGCGGAATCATGGAGAATGTATCTTTCTGTGACTGGTTTATTTCTTTTAACAAAATGTTTTCTAAGTTAATCCATGTTGTCACAAATGGCAAGATTTTCTTATTTTAAATGAATAGTATTCCATTTATGTATATACCTCACATTTTTAAATCCATAAAAGCAGTATTAAATTTAGTAAAGTTCAATTTATCAATTTACTTTTGTGAAGTTTTTAAATGAAAATTAAATGTTTTTAATAAATATAGTGTTATTCATGTCATTTTTATTTGAGAAAACTTCTATAACATGTATCTTTCCAGAAATGTGCGCAAAAAATGGACATAGGGTTTTTTTGTAATATCCTTTGTTCTTTTTAATGTCCATAAGGTCTGTAATTATGTGTAGTTTTTATTCTGGTATTTGTAATTTGTGTATTCCCTCTTTCTTGGTCAGACTGGCTATACTTTTTCAGTTGTATTTATTTTTTCAAAGCCATATATTTGAATTTTGTTTTTGATGTATTTTTTTGTTCTTAATTTTATTGATTTCTATTTTTATCTTTATTATTGTCTTTCTTATTTTTTTCTTAGAGTTTAATTCATTTGAATATGTTTAAGGTAGATATTTAAATAATTTATTTAAGATCTTTCTTTTATTTGGATTATACTCATTTATTGTAAAGTATTTTCTCTAAATATAACTTTATTTGTACTGCACACATTTTGGTATTATGTTTTCATTTTCAACCTGATACTGAACTTCCTCGTGATCTCTTCAGTAATATGTGGGCTTTTAAAAAATGTTTACTTCCAAAACACTTGGAAATTTACTGGTTATCTTTCTGTTATTGATTTATAGCTTTATTCCATTATTGTCCAATGATATAATTTGTAAGATTTTTAGTTCTGTCAAAATATTACCTGGTGTCTTTTTTATTTTTTAACAAGAACATGGTCTATCTGTGTGAACATATCATGTACACATAAAAATAATGTGTATTATGCTTGTGATGTGTCAAACATCTAAACTTGCCTATAAGGTCAAGTTAGTTGATAATGTTGTTTAGGTCTCCTATATCCTTGCTGATTTTCTTATGCCTGTTCTATTAATGAGAAAGGAGGATTGAAGCATCTAAGAAGAGTTTTGGAATCTATCTATATCACTCTTTACTTTTATGATATTTTATTTTATGTTTTTGAAGCTTTGTGTAGGAGATTAAAAAACAATTGGTTTCTCCTACTCTTATATCACTGACCACTCTTTCTGATACAAGCTGAACCGATTAATTCAGTTCAGTTCAATTCAATTCAATTCAGTTCAATTCAATTCAATTCAATTCAATTCAATTCAATTCAATTCAATTCAATTCAATTCAGACCTTGTCTACCTGGAGATAGCGTCAGTTTCCACAGGGTAAAGGACAGTCTGGCAAGACAGCCATCACTTCAGATGTCAGCTCCAAGTAGTAGGTTTTCACCATCTGGCTTATGGCTATTAAGTTGAGGTTCCCATGACCCTCTCAAATTAGATTAAATTGCTAGGATACCTCACAGAATTCCGGGAAACACTTTCATTTACTGGTTTATTATATTAATAAAGTATATGATAAATAACACAAATAAACATCCAGATGAAATTATATACAGGACAAAGTGCAGGGAAGGGGAGAGGAACTTTCATGTCTTCTCTGGTCTTTGCATCGTCCAGGGACTTTCATGTAATCTATAAGCTCTCTGAAGTCTGTCTTTCTGTGCTTTGATGGAGACTATATAATATATAGACATAATTGATTACATCATTGGCACTGGTGATCAGCTTGATCTATATTTATCTCCTCTTCTCTCACCGGAGGTTGGAGAGGTGGGGCTGAAAGTTCCAGCTCTCTAATCATGTGGTTGGTTCCTCTGGCAACCAGTTCCCATTCTGGAGCCCATCAAGAGTTGTCTCATTAGAATAAAAGATGCTACTATCACCCAGGAAATTTCAAGGCATTTATGAGCTCTTTGTCAGACACTCCTAGGCCTCAGGAAATTTCAAAGGTTTTAGCTACTCAGTGTCAGGAATGAGGGTAAAAGACCAAACATTAGAACAAAACATTATCCTGGCAATCTTATCTACAAAGGCCTTAGGAGTTGTGAATTGTATCTGGGGAACTGCAGGCAGATAAATATGTGTGTAATAATAAGCGTATAAATGTTTCTTATTATTTTACATTTTGTTATATATGAAGAAATGCTAAATTTTTTTCGGTGAACGGAGCCACATAAGCTTTCTTATTGGTAGTATTACAGTATATCATTTTCTATCCTTTTAATCTACTCATGAAACATTTTTTCTTCTTTTTCTAGTTTAATTTTTTTGAATGGTTATAAATGAGATGGCATCACAATAAATTAAAGAGAGCAGTGTAACAGGAGTCAACTGTCATGGTTCTAAGTTCTGAATCAGTTCTCATTTCATTTTTAAATTGAAATAAAATGCACATATCATAAAATTGGCCATCTTATTCAATTTTAGTTCATAGTTAAGTAGTATTAAATATATTCATAATGTGCAACCATCACCACCATTTATTTCTGTAACTCTTTTATCTTATAAAACTGAAATGGTACATATTGAACAATAACTCCCTCTTTTCTCCTTCCCCCAGTCCTTGTCAATCACTTATCTTCGATCTGTTTCTGATTTTGACAACCCTAAGTACCTCATGTAAGTGGAAACATACAGTATTTGTTTCTTTGTGACTGGCTTGCTTCACTTAGTTTAATGTTCTCAAGCTCCATCTATGTTTTAGCATATGTTAAAATGTTCTTCCTTTTAAAGGCTAAACAGTATTCCATTGTATGTTTATACCACACTTGGCTTATTCATTCATCTGTTGCTGGACGTGTGATTGGCTCCCATGCTTTAGCTATCATGAATAATGGTGGTAGGAACATGGAGGTACAAATACCTCTTTGAGATCTCACTTTTGAGACTACTGGATCTTACTGCTTCCAGTAAGTGGAATTGCTGTACCATATGGTAATTCTAGTTTTAATTTATTAAGGAACTGTCATACTCTTTTCTCCCATCGCTGTACTATTTTACATTCTCATTTCTCCACATCCTTGCCAACAGTTGCAATTTTCTGGTTTTTTTTTTTTTTTTTTTTTTTTTTTTTTTTTTTTTTTTTTTTTAAATAGCAGTCATCCTAAAGGGTGTGGGTGATAGTTCACTATAGTTTTGATTTGCATTTCTCTAATGATTAGTGATTTTGAGCATCTGTTTATCTACTTATAGGTCATTCCTAAATCTTCTTTGGAGAAATGTCTATTCATGCCCTTTGTCCATTTTTGAAATGGCTTGTTTGTTTTTGGTTGTTGAATATTAGGAGTTCTTTATGTATTATGGATATTAATTCCTTATGAGATATATGATTTGCAAATATTTCTTCCAATTTGTAGATTGTCTTTTTACTCTGTTAATAGTGTATTTTGACAAATCCAATTTTTAAATTGCCATGAGGTCCAGTTTCCAATGTTATGAAACTTTTGCCACTTTTTTTTTCTTTTCTGAAAAGTTGTATAGATTTAGTTCTTATGCTTAAGTTTTTAATCTGTTTTGAGTTAACATCTGTATATGGTGCTAGGTAAGGGTCCAGCTTTATTCTTTTCCATGTGGATATCCAGTTTTCCAACATTTGTTGAAAAGACTACCCTTTTGCCTACTGCATGGTCTTCAAATCCCCATGTAAAATAATTTGGTCATATATATAAGGTTTGGTTTCTGAACTCTCTGCTTTACTCCATTGGTATATATATATATAAGTCTGTATTTATGCAGCTATCACAGGATTTTGATGACCATAGCTCTGTAGTATATTTTGAAGTCAGAGTGTTAGTCCTCCAGATTTATTTTTTGTGTTTTTCTTTGTTTGTTTGTTTTTTGACAGAGTCTTGCTCTGTCGCCTGGAGTGCGGTGGCACGATCCCGGCTCATTGCAACCTCCGTCTCCCTGGTTCAAGTGATTATCCTGCCTCAGATTCCTGAGTAGCTAGGACTAAAGGCATGCACCACCATGTCCAGCTAATTTTTGTATTTTTAGTAGAGATGGGGTTTCAACATGTTGGCCAGGATGGCCTTGATCCCTTGACCTTGTGATCCCCTAAGATTACAGGTGGCACCTGTAATCCCAGCTACTCACAAGGTTGAGGCAAGAGAATCGCTTGAACCCTGGAGGCAGAGGTTTGAGTGAGCCAAGACTGTGCCACTGCACTCCAGCCTGGGTAACAGAGTGAGACTGCCTCTCAATAAATAAAATAAAATAAAAATAAAAATAAAATAAAACGTTGCTTTATTTTACTTGTGTCATTTTTTGGGTTAGTTTTATTTTGTAGAAGTATAATATCTTTTTGATATTTGATAGTTATCTTTCTTGCTAAAAATACGTTTTTAGAGATACTATTTTTGAAATATTTCAACAACACCATTCAGCCTCTGCTTCTTTATTCTTATTCTTATTTTATATTTTAGACCTCTCGCAAGTTGATTGTTCTCTGTCTTGGTTCCTTTATGGTTTCAAGTGAACGTGTAAATTTAAAGACTATCTAGTGTTTTGTTTAATTTTGTTCCTTTTTTAAAACTATTGTTGCTCTTTATAATTGGGAATGATACTGCCATTCCAGCTTTTAATGCCTTTAACAAAGGTCAGAAATAACCTTTGTAGTTTTAATTTTCTTTATTTAATTTAGGGTTTGGAAGTCTAAGTAGATCTTTACTTTCTTCCATCCTGGCTCTTGACTTTCTGACTCCAAAGAGAATTCTGTGTTAAAATAATTGGCTTTCAGAGCATAGAAATCTTTAGTCATTTATCTGTTCCAGAGATTTTTTTAAAATTTTCTTATTTTAGTATTAGTTAAGGTTGTAAAGTTTATGCCAGATCCAGATTTTTTTTTGTAGCATTATACAAATGCACAGGAATTAACTGATTCAAAGGAAACAACACATGATTATAATTTCATTTATCTAACCACATATTCAATTTTTTAGAGTATTTAGTAATTTATGGAAACAATTAAATCCTAGAGCACAGAACAATTATAGCAAATTAAATTTTTCATGTCTTTGCTATTCGAATTGGCTTAATAATTGGGTGATGAAATAATCAGAACTACAAACTCTCATGACAAAAGTTAACCTGTGTAACAAACCTGCACTCATACCTCTGAACTCAAAAGTTAAAAACTAATTTTCAAATTGTGAAAATGTTAATTCGAGTTTTTTATTAACACAATAATGTTCTAACATTATATTTTTATAATTGTAAATCAGGGAGAAAAATAGAGTTAAAATTAAAAAAAATATATATTTTTTCCAGTGATCCATTTACACAGAATATTTCTTACCAAAATTCAGAAACATTAGTATTCATATATACAGTTTTAAAGACTGTAAATCATTCTGAAATTTTACATCTGTTGATCTTTTCTTCTCCTGTGTCCTAGAAATCAAGACCATTACTTAAGTTTATAGTTAAATCTATTTTCTTTTCTTTTCATGAGTTAATACTTTTGGCAAGTGAATAATAACAAACAAGTAAACTTTTTTTTTTTTTTTTTTTTGGGACAGTCTTGCTGTGTTGCCCAGGCTGGAGTGCAGTGGCACAATCTGGGCTCATTGCAACCTCTGCCTTCTAGGCTCAAGAGATTCTTTAGCCTCAGCCTCCCAAGTAACTCGGACTACAGGCACAAGCCGCCAACCCCTGGCTATTTTTTAATTTGTTTTTGTAGAGATGAGGTTTCACCATGTTGCCCAGGCTGGTCTCAGACTCCTGAGTTCAAAGTGATCCGCCTGCCTTGTCCTCCCAAAATGTTGGGATTACAGGCATGAGCCACTACATCCAGACCAAACAAACATTTTTAAGAGAAAATAACCATTAAATTTATTTTTTATTTTCTTCTGGAATTATTTACTGTATATTCAGACTAAATTTTTGATATTGAACACGTAGTAACAAAACATTTTTAAATGACCAGTTAATCTTCAAAGTGTTTCAGAAGAAGAAAGAAATGGGAAAAGATAAGCATAAAGGAAAAGTAGGGGAAGTCTGCAAGTAAGAAATTACAAAAGACTAATAATTACATTCCTTCTGCAAGGAGAGAAGATGCTATAAATGCAGGATAACACATTTTGAAATCAAATACACACAAAAAATAAGAATTAGTAAGCCATTTAAAAACAACTTGAGACCTTGAGAATTCCTTTAAGCCATACAAAAAACAAAACTAGTAACAAATCACCAAAGAGGTGCAGAAACAAATGGAAATCTACTTAAATTGAAGTAAGTGATCGTTCATCTGGACAAATAAGTCAAATTTTTCAGCCTTGGGTACCCTCTTCAATGTTGCTCCCATCCTTGTACAAATAGGCCTCTCAGTGAACAATTGTTTTCATGTCAAAAGTTCACCAAAGTGGCCAAAGTGATTTCAAATTGTCCCTGATGAAATTATTCCAATTAGAGAGATTTGTACATATATTATAATAACAAGAGAACAGATGCTTGGTTCAGAAAGAAACAGATCCAGAAGATTACACAAGAAAAGAAAACAGTACTGACTATGCTTGCCTAAATTTGTGCTTTTGGAACCTAGTCAAATATTGTCATCATCAACAAAAGAACCAACAAAACCCATGGATCTTCCAGGTGAAATTACATAATGCAAGTCTCAGGAACACAACAACAAAATTGTTGGAAGTCTCCCTAAGTTCTTATAGATGACCCTGAATTTTTCAGCCTTGGGTACCAGATCAAGAGAAAGAAAGATTAAATCTAGAACTGTTCTCTTCCTATAAGTTTCTAGTTATAGACTCACAGTCAAGAACTATTAAGGAGACGAAAAGTAGTATTGTTAAATCCAGGCAGGTTCTCACCAAGGACAACAATTTTTCAAATATAATCATCTCTTCTAAGAGACAAAATAAACTCAACATTTGGAAACTCACTGAAAATAAGTCAGAATTTAGACCTCCTGTGAGGCTTTCTCACGTTATTCTGGAAAGACTTACAAGCTGGAAGCTTAATGGTCCTCAAGTTAGCACAGTGTTTCTGAGTTAAGGGTTTTTGGCTGTGTGATGAGAATTTCTCAATTAAACCTCTGTTCAACATTCAGGAATGATAACTATTGACCGCTCCACAAAGACTATAAAAATAACCTGTTGATCAAACAAAACTAAAGTTACTAAACCTGACCCACCAAGGGACAATTTCACAAAAACAGAGACTTATTAGTGTCTAACAAGGGTAAATTTAGGGTAGATATTTATAAGTTTAGGGTCTGAAAACAAGTTGTTTATAGAGGGTCTTTGAAGTGAGAATATTGACTGCAGTTTGTTAAGGTTTGTGACATGGTGTTTAAGACTGGTGAACTCAGTGCAATAAGGAAAATAAAACTAGAATCCTGATTAACTATCTGTCCAGATATGGAGACAATTTTCCTAATATGTCATCTAACTGTTCAGATAAGCAAGGAATTTGCCCATACAAATCAGTTTATAAGTATTTTCTGAAACAAAAGACGAGTTATTTATTGGATTTTCAGACATCCTGGTCAAGAACTTCCTGTAACAATTAGAATGATGGTATGCATGGTCAAACGGATGTAAATTGTGCATTTATAAATGTGACTGTTTTATAGATGTGTCTAAATTATTTGAAATTCTTTTAGTTTAAAGATGGAGTCTTTCTCCCCTCTCCTCAATATAGGTTGGCCCTAATGAATTGGTCCTATGAACAGAATGTGGCTTAAGTCACTAATTATTAGGCTATACGATAATCCAATGGGACTTTAGGTAAGCTTTGTCTTTCTTTAGGTGCCTTTCAACTCGTTCACCATGTTGTAAAGAAAGCCCAGGCCACATGAAGAGGTCACATTCTCATCTCACTGAGTCACTGTCAGTCTTTGAGTTTTCCAGTAGAGGTTCCAGACATTGGGAAACAGGGACAAACTATCCCTGGCATGCTTCATCCAAATTCCTAAACCACGTATTTCATGTGGGTTGTTAAACAATGGTCTTCTCCTTATCCCTGATTTTGCTTTCCTTGTTATTTTTTTTTACCCCTGATTAACCATGATCTGAAAGTATTAAATTAAAAATTCCAGAAATAAACAATTGATGAGTTTTAAAATTTGCACCATTCTGAGTAGCATAAGGAAATTTTGCACTGTCCTGCTCTGTAGCACCTGGGACATGAACCATCAACTTTTTCTCACCTATCCATGCTGTATACACTACCTGCCCATTAGTTACTTATTTGCTTTGATTATCATGTTGAAAGAAACAACAGAATATATAAAGTTTAGTACTAACTGCAGATTCAGCCATCTACTGGGATTTCCCCAGGGATAAGGGAGTATTACTATACAGCATTACATTTGTGGAAAATTTGCTATACAACAGTTCATAAATAAAACAGATATACAATGCATATGCTTTGATAAAAATACTCCTATTAAGATATTTGATTAACCTGAGTATAATCTTTATAATAGACTCTGAAACACATTTAGTAAAATGCATCAATCATTTTTTAAAAATATAAACAAACATATTAAAAGTGAAGACCAAAATATCTGAACAAGTGATGGGCATGGTGGAGAGGCAACTGAAAATATGCTGGATGCAGAAGGAGAGGCATGGCCAGGGCTCTGTGCTCCATGCAGCCAGCAGGAGCAGGGAATAAGTGGGAGCCCCACACCTTCCCAGTTGGCAGGGCAGGAGCCACACCCTCCTTGGCACAGTTACAGCCATTCAGCCCTGGCTGCCAACCTGGGGATCCCTGATTTTTCAGGGGCTTGGGAAGTCCCCTTGCTTCCCTGCTGCCTGGCCTATCCCCATTCCTGCTCCCGGCACCCTCTCTGACTTCAGAGTAAAGTTGAGACTGAGCCCAGGTGCTGTCATGACCCGGCCGAGTGGGCAAGCCCTCGGAGCTGCACTCACTTGCCGGCCCCCAGCTGCCTAGGCCCCCTCTGCACTTTGGTCAATAACAAGCTTGGAAGGGAGGTCGAGGGAGCACTGAAGTCAACTTGGAGTTGGCCTGCAGGCACCCTTCAGCACAAATAGCCTGGGCAACATTTATAATATGATTGATAGTAGCAAGAGGCAAACAGTCTCCTGAGCAGAAATGGGTGGTTCCTTGGTGAGGTCTCACCTTCAAGCTAGGGACTGCCTGAAGCATGGGAGCCAAGCTGTAAGTTCTGGGTGAAGTCTTCAGCCTGAAGTGAGAAATTATAGTGCTATTTCCAGGTCTGCCCATGGTTGCCCATGATTCCCATAAAAACCCTGGACTCAGTCAGACTTAGGTATGTCAGGACTACTTGTCTATGGAAAGAAGCTGTTCGCTCTTGGTCTCCTCTTTACTGACAGCTGGACACTCATCAGGACGACCTGCCTGTTGAAAGGAGCTACCTCTTTGGATCTCCTGAGAACTGTTCTGCCACTCAATGAAGCTCCTTTCTGCCTTGCTCACCCTCCAGTTGTCTGCATACCTCATTCTTCCTGGACATGGGACAATAACATGAGACCTACCAAATGGCGGGACTAAAAGAGCTGTAATACAAACAGGGCTGAAATACACCCCTGCCCCCACCATGTTGCAGGTCAAGAGAAGGAGAGAAGAGCTGCGGCTCTTCAGGGAGTCCAGACCTAGGGGTTCTCCAAGCCAGGGCTGTGACACCATCTTTGGGGTGCTGTGGTTCCTGGTGTCTCCAAGCTTCCAGATGCCACTATATTCCCCTTATCTAGATGAGAGTGCCCGCGGCGGAAGCTGTTTGCAGTACATCTGGTCCAGGTGCAACTTCCCATGAAGCTGTCTTCCTGTGCTGGTGCCTGGAGCTGCCCGCCCAGCCACAGCAGCTGGGGTTCCTTGCTGTGTGCAGTGGCTGGACCTCATGCTTGCTCACCCACACACCCCTCCCTGCTCCACACCTGGCTCACCCTTGGCAGGTGTGGAATCTAGCCTGGTTGCACAAACTGATTGTAGCCTGCCAGGTCAGGTGGGTGGAAGGAACCCAGTGGGCATTTGTATTACTTGGGTCAAAGGAGCTGCCAGCCACAGAGGTTTCTGACTGGTGAAGCGACACCCCAAAGATCCTGTGACACAAGCTTAGTCACACACTTCCTAAAGTATGAAATGTCACCATTCCTCAAAAAGAAAGAAAGCATTATGATGAGTAATGAAACACAAAATATTTCCAAAAATAATTTCTACAGAATGCCACTTATAATGTTAATAAATGATATGTTAAAATATGGGAATATTTAACTAGTTTTCTCAAGGAGGCACCATTTTAACAAAAATTATGAAAAAATTAATGAGAAATAGTATTAACCAATTTTATTATATATTGTTTAACATTGTCTTCCAGCTCCCCCATTTACCCCCAAAAAATTATGGAAAATATTTGTAAAAATTACAGCTTGCCATTGATATTCTTAGAGCAATAGAAATAAGTATTCCAACAGAAAAATAAAGAAAAGGACAAATGCAGATTACTTACATAAGAAGGATATAATTAATAAATGTTTTAATTAGTAACATCAAAAGTAATAGAAAATTCCCACAATTAAGCCAAACTAAAATGTTTTTTTTTTTTCATTTTTTGCTTGTGAACTAGTCTTGCACATTATTTTGGAAGAATACATTAATTTAGTACCATAAAAATTTTGTAATACAAATTAAAATCAATAAGATTTCAAAAATACATCTTTTTTGTAATTTTTAAGTCAATTTTTAGTGAAAATTGAGATATAATCAAGATAAAACAGATTTATTTGTAATCTACTTTCTCAAAAATTTAAAAATTGAAATGGCCAAATACAAAAAATGTTTAAACCAATTGTTATGCACCTATACAAGAGAATAATATAACCACTGAAATCTGGTAATTTTATTATTTTTATTTTTTTGAGACCTGGTCTCACTCTATCACCCAAGCTGGAGTGCACTGGCATGATCTCTGCTCACTGTAACCTCCATTTCCTGGGTCCAAGCCATTCTCCTACCTCAGCTTCCTGAGTAGCTGGGATTCCATGCATGCACCACGAACACCTAATTTTTGTGTTTTTGTTAGAGTCAGGGTTTCACCATGTTGGCCAGGCTGGTCTCAAAGTCCTAGCCTCCAGTAATCTGCCTGCTTCAGCCTCCAAAAGTGCTGGGATCACAGGCATGAGCCACAGTGCCCGGATTATTTTAATCAGAAAAAAATATATATAAATAGCATAATAAAAATAAGAGTAAAGCAATATAAGATCTTAATTTTGTTGTGTATATATATATATACACACACACACTATATATAGACACACACAATATATATACATATACTATATATACACACTATATATATACTATATATGTATATTATATATGTGTGTGTATAGGAAAAACTTTACATCAGCTACGTTAGTTAGGGACTCTATATTTGTTATCTTAAATAGGTATTTTTAAATTCCATCCAACTTTCTCCATATTCCAAATTATAGAAACTTAACAAGTATTACACTTTTAATGAGAAAAAAAGATGTTTAATTTTCTGAAAACCTAAAATTTTAGAAAAAGAAAAATATCTAATAACCATAGAAATGTTTAGATCAGAGATATTTGTATGATTATTAAACCAATTTGTGAGATTTAAGAGCTAAATTTATCTTATGAAAGAACTACATAGGTATTTTTAAATTACTGACATTTTAAAAATTCGGCATACTAGTATTTCTATTTTTTTTTTTTTTTTTTTTTCTGGAGACGGAGTCCCACTCCATCAACCCAGGCTGGAGTGTGGAGTGCAGTGGCATGATCTTGGCTCACTACAACCTCCATCTCCTGAGTTCAAGCAATTCTCCTGCCTTAGCCTCCCAAGTAGCTGGGATTACAGGCGCACGCCACCACGCCTGGATAATTTTTTTTGACTTTTAGTAGGGACAGGGTTTCACCATATTGCCCAGGCTGGTTTTGAGCTCCTAAACTCAGACAATCTGCCTGCCTCGGCCTCCCACAGTGCTAGGATTACAGGCATGAGCCACAGCACCTGGCCTTTAAATTTTTTGGAACTAAAAAAAAAAAAAAAAAAAAAAAAAAAAAAAAAAAAAAAAAAGTGGTCAGGTCCATAACATAGCAGGAAATTAAACTAATTACTACACACAGCATGGAATTGTTTCAAATGATGCTTTTAAAGTTAGAAAGTATTTTTAAGTGCATTTCAAAGTTTTTTCATAAAGCATAATTCACAAGAAAATAAAAGCCAAAAGTGATGCTTGTACTATGATTTCTTTGTATATTTTAATGTGTTTGGAATAAAAACTGTTTTTGTTTAGCTGATCAAAGCTGTTTTGGTTTTCTTATTGAGGTGGTATAACATCACCTGTGAATTTTTATAGAAGCCTGGGGACACACTCAGCAGGATCTAACTTTTTGTTGTGGGTAAAAACCATTTTTTCCTTTTATGTGAAAGTTTGCTCTTTATTTAGAAGAAGGAATCCCTTGGTGAGGTGAGTTTTAGCAGAAAAAAATACAATAAAACATACATCTTGAGAGCGGAAGGCATCAGTGAAGAATGCACAACTGAAGATCTATTCATCATTTATATTATTAGAAAAAGTTTTTATTTGAAGTAGATGATAGTTTTGCAAAAATATACTTGAACATGTAATATTAACTTTGTATTCATTTTATAATAGAGTTTATAAATCTTAGGTAATGGTAGGTTTAAAACTTCTGATTGCATTCTCCCTCCTATATAATTTAAACACTGCATAGTAATATCCACTTTAAATCTAATCCCATATGCTTGATATGATAGTATCTTAAGCCACACAGGATTCAAAATTTACAAACAACATGTTTTCAAATTGGACAGCGGTATTTTTTGTTTTGTTTTATTTTTGTTACAAATAAAAATTATCTTTAAAATGAGGTTAATATTTTTGTAAGATGCTTAAGGAAGTAAGCGTTTATGTTACTATTATGGGTGAATAAGGCCCCTTAAATTCATAAGCCAATGTCTTAAGTCAAAGTACCTCAGAATCTTATCTTAATTAGAAATAGGATCATAGAGTCATTTCAGATGTAATTACTAAGATGAGGTCGTACTGTTATATGGTGGGTTCCTTGTCCTGTATAACTGGTGTCCTTATGGAGAGAGAAAGTTTGGATGTGCATGAGGGAGGAGGCCATGTGAAGATGGAAATTATGCTGCCATAAGCCAGCAAGCACTAGAGATTGCTGGAAAACTACTTGACGCTAGAAGAGAGGCATGGAACAAATTCTTCTGCAGAGCCTTAAATAGAGTATGGCCCTGTTGGACACCTAATTCTCAAACTTCTAACCTCTTGAAATGTTTGACAATAAATTTATGTTGCTGAAGCCACTCAGTTTATGGCATGTTGTAACTGTAGACCCAGAAAACTACTACAGTTACCAACAGAATGAAGTGTCAGTTACAAATTCAACTTTATAAGTATTAAATAAAGTAGATGTCAACATTGGTAAAGCAAGTTTGCTATGGGTATTTAATTCAAGGCAGGTCCAGTTTATAATCACTTTCAAAATACTGTCTGGTTACATTTGGGCAGATAGGATGCTATATGTAATTACATTCAGATAATTACTTTATGAGTCCCACACAACTATATTCAGGCATACCTCATTTTATTAGACTTCACTTTATTGCACTTCACAGATACTGCATTTTTTTTTTTTTTTTAGACGGAGTCTCGCTCTGCCGCCCAGGCTGGAGTGCAGTGGCCTGATCTCAGCTCACTGCAAGCTCCGCCTCCCGGGTTTACGCCATTCTCCTGCCTCAGCCTCCCAAGTAGCTGAGACTACAGGCGCCCGCCTGGTCGCCCGGCTAGTTTTTTGTATTTTTTAGTAGAGACGGGGTTTCACCGTGTTAGCCAGGATGGTCTCGATTTCCTGACCTCGTGATCTGCCCATCTTGGCCTCCCAAAGTGTTGGGATTACAGGCTTGAGCCACTGCGCCCGGCCAGATACTGCATTTTTTTGCATGGAAGGTTTACAGCAACCCTGTATTAAGCAAGTTTATCAGCATCATTTTTTTAAATAACATGTGCTCATCTTGTGTCTCTGTGTTATATTTTGACAATCTTCACAATATTTCAATCATTTATTTTCATTATTATTGTATCTGCCATGGTAACCCGTAATCAGTGATCATTGATGTTACTATTGTAATTGTTTTGGAGTGCTACAAACTGCACCCATATATGATGGTAAGCTTAATTAATCAATGCTGTATGTGGACTGACTGCTTCACCAATCAGTTGTTCCCCTATCTCTCTCCCTCTTCTCAGGCCTTTCTATTTCCTGAGACATAACAATCTGAAAATGAGGCCAATTAATAACCCTACAATGGCCTCTAAGTGTTCAACTGAAAGGAATAGTAGCACATCTCCCACTTTAAATCAAAAGCTATAAATGATGTTCAGTGAGGAAGATACATAGAAAGCTCAGATAGGATGCAATCTAGGCCACTTGTGCTGAATAGTTAGCCAAGTTGTGAAAACAAAGGAAAAATTATTGAAGGAAATTAAATTGCTACTCTCTTTAATTCTGTGAAGCATCAGGGTGATGGGAAAGCTTCAGAGGAAAAGGTTGAAATTAGCAATTGTTGGCTTATGAAGTTTAAGGAAAGAAGTCATCCTCATAACCTGAGTGCAAGGTAAAGCAGCAAGTGCAGATGTAGAGGCAGCGGCAAATTTTCCAGAAGATCTAGCTGAGATAATGGAGGAAGGTGGCTATGCTAACAACAGATTTTCAGTATAGATGAAACAGCTTTCTGTTGGAAAAAGATGCCATCTATATCTTTCATGGCTGGAAAGAAGTCAATGCCTAGCTTCAAAACTGCAAAGGATTAGTGCAGAGAGGCAGATCTCTTGTCAGGGACTAATGCAGCTGGTGACTTTAAGTTGAAGCTGATGCTCACTTACTGTTCTGAAAATCCTAGAACTCTTAAGAATTATGCTAAGTCTTCCCTGCCTGTGCTCTATAAATGGAACAATTTCCATTTTGCTGGAAACAGAAGAGAGAGCTGGATCATAGCACAACTGTTTACAGCATAGTTTACTAAATATTTTAAGCCCACTGTGGAGACCTACTGCTCGGAAAAAAAATTCTTTGAAAATATTACTTACATAACAATGCACCTGATTACCTGAGAGCTCTGATGAAGGTGTACCAGGAGGTTCATGTTGTTTTCATGCCTCATAATACAACATCCATTCTGCTACACATAGGTCATGGAGTAATTTTGACTTTCAAATCTTTTTATTTAAAAAGACATTTTATAAGGCTCTAACTGCTATTCATAGTAATTCCTCTGATGGATCTAGGCAAAGTCAACTGAAAATCTGGAAAGAATTCACCAATTTAGATGACATTAAAATATTTGTGATTCATGGGAGGAAGTCAACATATGAAGGTTAATAGGATTTTGGAAGAAGTTGATTCCAACTCTCATAGATAATTTTGAGGTATTCAAAACTGCAGTGAAGGAAGTAATTGCAGATGTGGTAGAAATAGCCAAATAAATAAAATTGAAAGTGGAGCCTGAAGACGTGACTGAATTCCTGAAATCCCATGATCAAACTTGAGCAAATAAGGTGTCAATTCTTACGCATTGGCAAAGAAAGTGCTTTCTTGAGATGAAGTCTACTTCTGGTGAAGGTGCTGTGAACACTGTTGAAATGACAGAAAAGGACCTAAAATATTATATAAACTTAGTTGATAAAGCTGCGTCAGGATTTGAGAGGACTGATTCCAATTTTGAAATAAGTTCTACTGTAAGCTAAATGCTATTAAACAAAAGTGTGTGCTACCAAGAATTCTTACATGAAAGGAATAGTCAATTGATTCAGCAAATTCATCGTTGTCTTATTTTCAGAAATTTCTACAGCCACCCCAAACTTCAGCAACCATTATTCTGATCAGTCAGCAACCATTCATATTGAGGCTAGACTCACCTCTAGCCAAAAAATTACAACTCACTGAAGGCTCAGATGAGATGATCATTGGCATTTCATAACAGCAAAATAATTTTCATTAAGGTATATGCATTTTTAGATACAATGCAATTTCACACTTAATAGACTACAGTATTGTGTAAACATAACTTTTATGTGTACTGAGAAACCAAAAACTTGTGTGACTCGCTTTATTACTATATTCACTTTGTTGCCCTGGTCAAGGAACTGAACCTATAACCTCTCCAGGGTATGCCTGTGTTTCAAAAAAGAAGTCTTAAGAACATTACCTAACTTCCTGAAAAAATATTAGATTTTAAGCTTTGCATCATTTTATTTGCTGTGACTCAGCACATAATAAATGTGTCTCTTGATATGACTTTCTTCCCAGATAATTAAGAATAAAGTTTCTTTCATGTAGATGGGTAGCAATTTTGTTAATGGTGATTAAAAAAATGCTGATCAGGAAGAGATGAGTCAATCAGCTTCAAAGAAACTTAAGAAAAATCAATATATTTATTAAAAATGAGCAGTTCACAGTAAGCACAGATGAAGATGAATTATTCTGTGTTATGTGGAATATCAACACAGGGAACAATTTCACTGAACTGTAAGAATGGTGAGGGATGAGGAGGGTGCCTGTTGGGGACCCCTGGTGCTTCTATAATTTAATAAAAGATAAAGAATTGATGAGTGACTCAGATTTCTTAGTGTAAGATGCTCCTATTTACTCAGTAATAATTTTTGACAATTCAATTTTCTAAGAAAAAATAATTAATCTTTTGCTGTCCACATTATTTGGCATGATATTTATGGAGTTTTCCAAAATATTCTATTTTAAAACGCACTAAGACTTTACTTTTATACAGTAGATACATTTATATAAAGTTAAGGTATTTCAAGATAAACAAGACAAATTGAAATAAAAAAACTTGATTTCCATTCTGCGTACAATATTCTCTATAATTACAATGTAGGTTTTGGCCACTTGTTTTGACTAACATAGCTATGCCACCATTTAAATGTCTGTATGCCTTTGTCTTTTGTAAATTAAAATTCAGACATACAAAGAAATATAATAAGGAGAGTTAGGAGAGCAGTGATAAAAGATAAAATGGCACCACAGTATTTCCTAAATAAGGGATAGTGGTTTTCTTCTATTTGTTTGCTTTTTGTAAACAATATTTTCTTATATACTATTTTCTCTTGCAAAGATGTTAATAATAACCGCAGAGTGGGTAAGTTAATTTTGTTTATTCACTCTCTGATATCAATGCTTCTTTGTTCATTAAGAAGATCTTTTTTCTAAGCCTTTTAATTTTCTGTCAAGCATAGAGTTTTCCTATTATTTGCAAATCTGTGCTAAACTTATATTTGTACCTAAGGTATAGTGTATCCACCAAAAGTCATTCTAAAGTATGCATATTTAAAAATCTGTAACATATATATGTATATATTTGAGAAAAAATATATATATTCTGTTTTGGGAGTGATAATACTACTAATTTTTTTTTAAATAATTAAAACTCAAAGTCAAAAATTAGTACAATTTTACAGGATATGTGAAAAATTGTCTTCCAAATAAAAAGGCAAAATAGTTTAAAAATATACCTAACTTGTTTTATCATGGTTAATATATATTTCTAAAAGTGATAAAACTTAAAATAGTTATTTTTATTTACTTTTTTTTCTTTTGGAGATGAGGTCTTATTCAATAATATTTTTAAAAATATTTTCTTTCAAGTTTCAACCCTACTAGAGTAATAGTAATAGTATTGATTGTACTTTAAAGTGAAATAGTTTGTCTACATAATAATTTTAAGTATTTGCATAAGGATGTTTGCAATTTTAAAAATAATTTGCTACCATTACATTCTCTTAAATCTTGAATTTTCAGTTAGCTAAGTGCATCAATATAGGAGACAAAAAAATGTGATTTAGTTCAGATCAGAACCAAAGTCCTCTTTCTCAAGATACTCTCTTTATTGTCCACGTTTTAGTTTTTCGATACTTAACCATTTTCTTTTTCTCTATCTAAAAGAATGAATTTTACTCTTACACTAAAGAATAAATGGTGTAAGTATTCTCACTCTTTTCTAAAGTAACATTTATTGCTAAAACCTGTTTCACAGGATTCTAATTTTAAATAACGAGCAAGAAACTAAATAAAGAATCTATAAAATCATGTCTTTCATAGGTGTCTTTTATATAATAAATTAATAAAGATATAGATCATGTAAATTTAAGAAATATGTTAATTGAAATAAAATGTTAAGTTAATCAAAATCATACTAGGGTGTTTATAACTAATACTAGTACAAATAATGAGAGATACAAATATATTGCAAATGTATGACTAGTAGTTCTAAATAAAGGATGTTTTGTCAGTTTACTCATTTAATATTTTATCTTTTATGCTTTTCGAGAGTAACATACATTCAAGAAGTAAAAAGCACAAGTCGACAGCTTGATTAATATTTACATATTTAATCGCAAACTAGAAAATGATATAGAGTATTTCACCCAAGAATGTTCCTTTATGTTCGGTTTTAGTCAACATCCACATCTGCCCCTCTTTGGAAAGCTTTCTTTCACTTTCTAGCACCATCAATTAGTTTTGCCTATTCTTGAACATAACCTTTACTAAGACATAATCTTTACTAAGACAGAGAAAGCTGTGTTAGTCGTCAAGTTCTCATCACAGAACAATTTATTATCAGTTATACTTAATCACAAGCTTCTCTAGTAAAACGTATGGCAGTGCTACTCCAGCAATAGCACTGACAGAGTAAAATGTCAGATCATAACACCTGTATGCCTATATATTTTGCTCCATGGAGCACTGTAATTTGTGCACAAAGAAGCAAAAGGAAAAAACAAACTTTGGAGAAAGTTGTAGCTTTCATAGGACAAACAGACAAATGATTATTGGTGGAATATGCCCAACCATGAAGAAGTTCACTTTGTGTGATTTATAGGACATTACTCTCAGAGAGGGATTTTCTCGTCTTCATTTACTCACAGAATCCTTGGGAAAAAAATCAAGGAGCCTGCCTTTATAAATGCTTTGTGTATATATACTTTGGATTAACATATATAAGGAGTTATGCTGGAGCTTTCATGTACAAGCAGAGATGGAAAAGGCAACCTTCAACCTGCTCAAGGTAAATTTAGATCCTTTTGTACAGCCTCTGGAAATTCTGCCCTTTATAGAAAAGAGACTTTAAGAATCCTGTACATTGGACCAGGGAAGCAACAAAGAAGCATTCTCCCCAGCGTTTTTGATGGAAAGAAAAGCTCACTTTCCCTTAAAGAATCAATAAATAGGCTGGGTGCGGTGTCTCACGACTGTAATTCCAGAACTTTGGGAGGTTGAGGTGGGAGGATCACTTGAGGTCAGGAGTTCAAGACCAGCCTGGCCAACATGGTGAAACCCTGTCTTTACTAAAAATACAAAAATTAGCCATGCATGGTTGTGGGCACTTATAATCCCAGTAACTCAGGAGGCTGAGGCAGGAGAATCACTTGAACCCAGGAGGCATAGGTTGCAGTGAACCGAGATCATGCTATTCATTGCACTTCAACCTGGGCGACAAGAGTGAAACCCCACCTCAAAAAAAAAAAAAAAAAAAAAAAAAAAAATCAATAAATACGTCTGCATATGCATACATGCAGACACCAAATTTTCATGGATTTTGATGTAAGGGCAGTCCTAGTCTAGAAATTAATATTAAAATACTACCTTAAGACTAGTGAAACTCAGTGAAAATGCAAAAGCATAATCCATATTATTGAAACATCTTTTCAAACCTTATAAACCCACAAATAAATACTCACTAGAACAGCTCTGTTGGGTAGTTTATTCTAATCCCCATGAATGTGAATTTAATGTGATATCATGCTCTAATTTTGTTACATCATATGACAAAAGAGATTTTTCAAATCTAATTAAAGTTACTCATTAATGTATTGTGAGTTTTAAAAAGAGAGGATGTCTGCGTGAGATTGTCTGTATGAGGGATACTGCAAGTGTGAAAAAGATTTGACACTCCATTACTGGTTAGAAAATACAGGGAGCTACATAAGGAGAAATGTGAGCTGCCTTTCAAGGCTGAGAGCCGTCCCCAACTGACAGTCCTCATTAATTGAGGTCCTCAGTCTCAAAAAGACTGAATTCTACCAAAAAAATGGAATGAGCTTGGAAGCAGAATTTTCCCTAGGTCCTATGATGAGTCTGGTTATGCCAATACTTTGGTTCCAGCCCCCTAAGACCTTAGCAGAGAATGTGCAGGAGCCTGTATCAGGACAATTCTCTAGGAGACCTCGGACAGACTAAGTTTTTCCTGCTTTCTTGCTTGTAGTACTCAAGAATAACTGTAAATGTGCTGGCAATGCAGTATCTTGAAACAGGGGGAACTTTCTGAAAAAGTCTGAGCCTTGTTCCTAGTCTCCCTCCTAGGAGACTTCCAGGAACAGTCCCGGTATTGTTCTTCTCTCCCCTGGGAGCAAGATGTCCTTCAAATCTTTGCCCAATGAGTCATGTGACCCCTGAATGTATAACCTAGGGTGGGCTGCTTTTTTCCGGGTCTCTCAGCTGTGGTGGAAGTGGGGTACCTGCAGTTGAGACTTCTTCCACCCTGGGAAGCCATCTTGAGCCTTAAGAACTGGCTTGCAATGAATCCTGGACCTCTTTTGTCCCTTGCTGCCTACCTATTAGGTAATACATCCACTTCATGTAACCGGTTGCATATGAGTGTGTTATGTCTCACTGGACTCAGAGAAGTTGGTATTAGTTTGGTGCAAAAGGAATTGTGGTTTTTGCATTGTTGGAATTTGCCGTTTGATATTAGAATACATTCTAAAATAAATGTAGTTATGTTATACATCATTTTAGTGGGCATTTCTTGTTTTATGGTTTTTTTCTTTTTTCTTCTTTTTTTTTTTTTTTTTTGCTAATGACTTATTTGCTGTCTATTTTATGTTTATTTTAGACTATGGAAATGATGTTGGACAAAAAGCAAATTTGAGCATTTTTCTTATTCGAGTTCAAAATGGGTCGTAAAGCAGCAGAGACAACTCACAACATCAAAAACACATTTGGCCCAGGACCTCCTAACAAAGGTACATTGCAATGGTCGTTCAAGAAGTTTTGCAAAGGAGATGAGAGCCTTGAAGATGAGGTGCATAATGGCCATCTATTGGAAGTTGACAACAACCAATTCAAAGCAATCATTGCCTGGCGTGGTGGCTCATACCTGTAATCCCAGCACTTTGGGAGACCGAGGCAGGTGGATAACTTTGAGCTTAGGAGTTTGAGAACAGCCTGAGCAACATGACGAAACCCTGTCTCTACTAAAAATACAAACATTAACTGGGCATGGTGGTGTGCACCTGTAATCCCAGCTGTCTGAGGCTGGATAATCATTTGAACCCTGGAGTCAGAGGTTGCAGTGAACCAAGATCGCTCCACTGACAGCCTGGACAACAGAGCAATACTCCATGTCAGAAAAAAATATATGTACACACACATATATGTGTGTGTGTGTGTGTGTGTGTGTGTGTGTGTGTGTATATATATATATATATATATATATATATATATATATATATATAAAGGTCGTCATCACCGTTTGGTGGTCTGCTGCTGGTCTGATCTACTACAGCTTCCTGAATCCAGGGGAAACCATTACATCTGAAAAGTATGTTCAGCAAATGGATGAGATGTACCAAAAACTGGCCTGCAGCTGACATTGGTCAACAGAAAAGGCCCAATTCTTTCCCACAACAATGCTCAACTACATGTCGCACAACCAATGCTTTGAAAGTTGAATAAATTGGGCTAAAAAGTTTTGCCTCATCTGCCATGTTCACCCTGACCATGCTACAGTCTTAACAAAATTTTCATGTTACATAACATGGCTTGGTATTTTTCTAACATTCATTAAGAGTTCCATCACCCTTTCTATGTAGCCCCAAAACTATCACCATAATTTTTGTTATAAAAGTACTCATTCCCGGTATTAAATATTTTATCTGTCAATTTACCCAAGCTGTGCAGCTGTAAAAGGATTCTAAAATTTCAGCATCTTACAAGAACAAATATTTATTCGTCATTCATGTTATATATGCATTACTGATTGAGTTCAGTTAACTCTTCTACTTCTTCATGAAGGGGCATAGGCTGAAGAAATAGCTTAAGATACATTGCTGGCTATAAGAAATAGCTTAAGATACATACCTCTTACCAGAGGTAAAGGGGAGAATACAGAGGAACCCAATGATGACTCTTCTAGTAAAAATGAATCTCCTCCATTTATATTTCTTTAACCAAAGCAAGTCCCACAGTCAAGCATATTATCAATGAACAAGCATGTATAATCTTTCCACAAGAAAGGGAAGTTTATATTTTGTACATTATAAGTTAGCAGCAGCAGCAGTGTTTTTCACTTTTTCATTCCTTTTTTTTTTTTTTTTTTTTTTTGTCTTTGATGGATATAATTCCTTCAAATATTCCTGAAGTGGATGCTTTGGACTTTGTGTTGTACAAAAGAAGCCCATTCCTTGTTCTCAGTAAGCTCAAAATTTACAAAATGAGATAAATGCTTTGAAGATACATGGAAATGATGTGATTGAAGATGAACAGATTGTAACCAGGTGAAGAGTAGAGGGGAGTTCTTTCTGCTAAGACAGAGTAGATGTTATAAGAACAACCCTCCTACCAAGTCCTAATTAGGATAGTTAGATAAAATTCAAAATCCACCTGTTTGGAGTTACTACAGAGAAACAAAGGCAGCTGAATCACAGTCTTCTTCAAGGCACCAGAGAGAGGGGAAGTACATTTGGTGAACCTAACATGTCACCAACTTTGCCCTCAAGAGTTTTTGCCAATTTGTATCCAGCCTGTGTATGGTTGAAAGGCAAGCAGAAGGTGCTACAAATGGCTGAAAAGTTTGGTAATTTAGGTAGTCTTACGAGACTGAGAAGGCCGAAAAAATATTCACAATTTCCAAAGCAGCCAGAGTATAAAAGTTAAGAACCCAGACAGAATGAGAGACAAAGAGAATAAAGAGTGAACATCATTTTCATTCTTTTTTTGTTTGTTTGTTTTTGTTTTTTGAGACGGAGTCTCGCTCTGTCGCCCAGGCTAGAGTGCAGTGGCGCGATCTCGGCTCACTGCAAGCTCCGCCTCCTGGGTTTACGCCATTCTCCTGCCTCAGCCTCCTGAGTAGCTGGGACTACAGGCGCCCGCCACCGCGCCTGGCTAATTTTTTGTATTTTTAGTGGAGACGGGGTTTCACCGTGGTCTCGATCTCCTGACCTTGTGATCCGCCCGCCTCGGCCTCCCAAAGTGCTGGGATTACAGGCGTGAGCCACCGCGCCCGGCCTCATTTTCATTCTTGAGCCATTTCTTAATTGGTAAGCAGGGCAGGAATGAGAAAGTGAGGAGATTCCAGCAGCCTCATAGAATGTTGGAAAAAATAAGCAGATTTCAGGGTTTTCCAAGAAGAGAATTCAGCTGAGATCCTTGGAAACCTGCCTCTAAAAGTAAGTAGCACTGGGAACACAAGGGTTCTATAATGAACAAAATCCATCTTGGCTTAGCTCCATGCTGTGATAAAGTGATTTTCTCCGGCTTTAATTGCATACTAGACATAACGATAACTTTTTTTGTGGAATGATAACATCTCACAGAGTTGGCAATATTTTTTTTCACACAATGTGTAGTATTTAATAAAAATTTACCAGTCACACCAGGAGACAGAGCTATAAGGCCAAAAAAAAAAAAAAAAAAAAATCAGTGGAGCAGAATCACATTAGACCTAGTTACTACCGTGATCACAATGATTATTATTATTATTTTTTGAGATGGAGTCTTGCTCTTGTTGCTTAGGCTGGAGTGCAACTCTTGACCTCGTGATCTGCCAGCCTTGGCCTCCCAAAGTTCTGTGATTACAGGTGTGAGCCACTGTGCCCAACCTGATTAAATTTAAATATATGAAAAATTAAGATATATGACAGCAATAGTAAAATATTTAAAAGCATGGTAAATGAAATGTCTTAAGGTCTTTCATTATTTAGAAATTGCTAGAATATGTAATCTAGATAAGAATGTAGCTTGTTAAGGATGCATATTATAGTCTCTAAAGAAAACACTAAGTTGTCAAATATTGCATAACTAACAAGCTAACAGAGGAGATATTTACGTAGCAATATTTGATTAGTTGCTATTTTGATTTTTCTTCATGTTTGATTAGAACAAGATGTTAATGCTATCCAGTGTCTCTGGGCATGAAGTTGGTGGACAGCTACTGAAAGAAGCGCAAAAGAACAAATTGCAGAATCCAATTTCTTGATTAGAATCCCAGTTCCACCACTTAGTATCTACATGATCTTAAAACATTCTTAACCTGCTATATCATCATTTCATCATCTATTGTCACACAGTGATAATAATAATGATTATGGAATAGATTTTAGTGAATATTAAATAAGACATCCATATCAATACACTAACAACAATCCCTGGCACAGAGTTTGTGCTTAAAAATATTATTCATTATTACAAAAATATTTAAAATCTACTAATTTCAGTTTTTCTACTCAGACTTTCTAAGTGGCTGAGGGCCAGAAGAATAATTAATTAAATGCTTATTTTGAGAAACACTACAATATACACAATGCAAATTAATATTCAATCAAGTTCTTTTAAATGAACTAAAATAAAACAAATATAGTTAAGAACTTTGAAAATTTGGTGCATACTATATCATATTTAAAATAAAATTAAAACTGATTGCTTTGATGACCATGATTGTACTGTTACAGAGTCTCAATCCTAAATGAACTATTTAGCTTGAAGAAAAGATTTTAATAAAACTTAAAACATATATTTAAAATGGAAATCAAAAAACCTTCCACTGAATGTGATGACTGAGTTTATATTGTACCAGTCAATTTCATGTTGAATAATTTCTAAACTGTAAAGGCTTAAATAGTACAGCTATGACCACAATGTATACATTTTACACACCCATTGAACATTTTCTGGAGTAGCTTGATGTGCTGTGCATTATGAAGCAAATAGATAAGTGAAGCTCAAATTTGGTTATTTATTTTGTTTGTTTTTTTTTGTCTTCCATTTACTTCTCTACATCAGGTAGGTAGAAAAAATATGTTTTACTGGTGAACAGAATTCACTTGCCACTAATAGTTGGCTAAAAAATGGACAAATCCTGGATTAATTGGTTTATAAAAGGAAAACAACTAAGTGGTAAGTTAGCTCAAACAAAACATATTATTACATGAAGTTTTCCCTAAGGAAGAGTTTGCTAGCTGTAACCTGAAGCTTTCTGAAGTCTCAGCCCATGCGCTCACCTCAGATACAACATAATTCTTCAGTAAATGGTGAAGACATTATTCTTTCTAGATTTAGAAAGATTTATTACAGGAAATATTCAGGTGTAAGGAATTGAATGAAACAGAATAAACAAATAATTACCAATTCAAATCAGTGGTGAACATCTTCATTACTATTCAAAAAGTAGTTTTTGTCTTAATAAATCCATATTAATTTTCTCAGTTTTCTAATATATGACTAACTTTGTTTGATAATCATTCCATTTAGCATCGATATTATTTCTGAGTTTGAAAAACAAACTCTGGATTTTGAGAAGCATAATTTGTATGCTTAAAACAAAGTTTCTGTTTCAGTTAATTGAACAGCTTATATGGACTTGCAGTGAGTGTGTAAAATAGAAATATCGTTACGCTAGACTTCTAATCTGAGCCCTGTTACGGGAAAAATGCTATTAAATACCACTGGCATATTGCTATGCACAGACCCTGTATTTTCTATGTTCAAACAACTCTTTCTTTGTTTGGTAGGCTGAAATGGAATGAAAGAGCATGAATTGAATATTTCGTGCTGTGCAGGTATGTATAATTCATAATCAACTTCTTCAAAAAGAAATAGATAAGAAGTACTGAAAGCTATAAATGAAATATTTCTATACTTAACAGATACACTGCATAAAGATCTTTTAAGGTTTATCTGCACTGATGCCGAAAAATTACAAAAATAACAAGCCACTAAGTATGAATCAGACAGAGAGAGAAATAGAAAAGAGTTAAACAGAACAATGGATAGCTGTCCATATAAAACATAGAAGTAGTTTTCTCTCAAGTAACAAAATGTTAGCAAAGTTTGTAGCAAGATATTTGAGTCAATTACTCACTTCTTCCCTTTTTTCTTGTGAATGCAATGTGAATGGTAAAGTTATTAAAAGAGGATATTTCAAAATTCCTCTTAAAATGTTAAATTAAAGATAACTATGGTCAGTTCCTTCCCTCACTCAAGTGTTCATTCATTTATTAATTCCACAAATCTTTATCGAGCAGCCACCATTTATCAGTGTTTATAAATGGAGTGACCATGTAATTTATAATCCAAACTAAGACAAGTTTCAGTGTAAAGAGGAGACAAACATAGAATATTTTGGCGACAGTTCAAAAGTAAAACTGGCTCTTGCAAAACAGGCTTATATGAACACCCCCTTATAAAACTTGCTCTTTGAACTTAAGGACTTCATAGCGTATCATTTTATACTCTAAAAGGAACATAAAACTCTAACGTGGTATGACAACCACATGAGCACCTCCAGGATGATAGAAATGTGTGTAGGATGAAACTGACCTAGTTAAGATCATGAGAAGATTTTTAGAGAAAGTAACTTTAAGCTGAGGAAAAGAAAATATTGGTTATATTTCAACTGTGTAATAATTACAGATTGGACTTAGTAAAACACTAAAAATAAATTTGAATCCTCTAACCAAATAAATCATTCAGCATAGGAAAAGATTATACATTATCTTCATGAAAACAAAATGAAGTTTGTGTGTTTGTGTGCTCCAAATCATAGAGTAGGTAGAAATACCCAGTCTGAGGCCTAGATCTGAATTATTAAAGAAAACTGCTAAAGTACCATAACAATTCTGCTATCCTAATAAAATTGTTCAATTCTGAATAATATCATAAGCTACAAAACGGTGTTCCCACTTATAAACACAGCAGAATAGTTCTGCTGTATACATACATCTAAACATTTAAAAAGGAGTTCTTGCTAAAAGTTCACTAAAAATATTTTACAACACTCATAACTGTTCTCTCAAGATTTTTATTTGGTGGTATTTTATATATCTTAACGAGTTATTAGAAATAAAAAATAAATTTAATGTTAAGATTGAGAACTGGATATTTACTGAGAAATCTGTTCTTATTGTACAGAAGAAAAGTTAAGCTGCTTCATACAAGGTAGCAATACTAATTATGATCCATGAAGCCTTGATTCCATATCCAATTCATGAAGTATAAGCATGCTTTTGTTAATTACTTATAAAAATGCTTATACAATGACTATTTTGTAAAATTCAGTAAGTAACTATAAATGTTAAATTTGTTTTAACTGAAGAGCAGTTAAATAGCCATAGCTATTTGTTTATAGCATAGTAATTGATTCCTTGATCTAACTGGCTTTCATTGCCAATGAATTTCAATGAGCCGTTTGCATGTGACAGCCTTAAACCTTGCCATCATAGGGAACAGTTTCACTTCCAAGGAAATATTCACAGTGCCCTCTTCCCTTCACATTCCTTGACTTTCATAGTTTCTAATTTTGAAAGATTAATCAAAATTTCATAATTCATTCAGTCCATCAATTCCTTTTTATTACTCAAATCACTCTGATTTCATCCATTAGCTAATAAATCACCCCCTGCACCATTCCCTGAAATTTTGTCCTTGCCTTTTCACTGCAATTCTTGTCAAACACACTTAGAGAACCCTGCATCACCTGCCACTCTACTTGCTATTGGTTACTGCCTTGGAGTTGATACCCCACAAAAGAATACTCAAATCCCCCAAAACACTCTTTAAAAATGTTTGTTTAGAGTTTAGTTTATAGTTATTTAGTGGCTGCTACTCTCCTTTTCTTCCCTGAATTCTTCACATTTTTCCTGTACGAAGACAATTTTAATCAATGCTGTATTAAAGAGAATATCGCAATATAGATGTATGCCCTAATTTATCCTTCATTTCAGCATTACTTTGAAAAGAGAGCTATTGAGGGTTCACAGTTTATTTGAAAACTTGAAGTTTCTGATTGTCCTTCTGCTTATGTAGGCAGTCTTTATTATATTCTTCATAGGCTGTGCTTTCCTGCATGTTATTTGGCAGAGTTCTGGCTTGTGCCATCTCTGATATGTCTAATCCTGGATCTTCATTGAACTCTTATTCTCTCTTGATGATCATGGCTAGCAAATTGGCTGAAACGTCAGGAACAACTATGTCCGTATCTCTACTACTATACAATGAAGGCTTTATGCTTTACTTATTAATTTTTGTTCTATAAGATTATAGTATTTATTTTTAATAAATGCATTTAATGAATATATTTAATTTTTTCCAAATGTTTGCATAAATAAAAAACCTTCTTATTAAGAAATAAAATGAATATAATTATCCAAAATCTTCTACCATTGTCTTTTTCAGAAATGTTCTTCTAATTTTTTAAGATAGTTCCTTTACTTTGTTTTGATTAATTTTATAACCTCTACATATTATATATGCATGTGTATGTTTTTTCTGTTTTTTTTTCTTAGAATTAATAACTGTAAACACTAGTTTGTGGTCACTGTTTTTTTTTACCTTAGTTTTGCTTTTTTCAAAAATCTGTAGATTAAATCCTTTTTATATTTACATCAATATTAAAGATGATCTAACATATGTCCCCATGTTAAGCATATCAATAACTGAGAGTGGTCTGAAGTTTACCTTAATTGCAGGTTAACAAGCTCGTTATGTTTCATGCATGCTAACAGGAGACAGAAGATTCCTGGGTCACAGACAAAATATTTTATTATATACAGGCGACAGCAGGAGCTTGTTCTTTGTGCAAGTTTCCTATGTGCCCCAAGTCCCTGGTGAGCCTGGACAGGTTGTAGGCACATGGTTTGTGACATAGCAGGGGAACCACCAACTTAGGAAATTATATTTCTTAATGATGGGATGCAAACAAACCTGACCAACATTTGCTCTAAAAGAAAACATTACCTTTATTGTACTGGATAGTAAGCAAACCCACCCTCTGTAAAGCAAAGAAAAACCCTTTCTTCCAAGACTGTTTTACAAGCAGCCTTGGAAATATAGACTATAGCAAAGGGATGTCAGTGCCTCTGCTGACAAGATGGACAGAAATGTGTGTACCATGAAGAATTATCTTTGAATAATGCAGACTTGCAATCAACTTCTTGTTTCACAATACAAAATAAGATTTTCTTCTTTCACATTTTCTGATTTTCTGGCTCTTTCATTTGATTGGGAACCTGTAATGTCAAATCCTTGATAATGTTAAGACTTTTTTTAAAATTTGCTCTTTCCAGGTAGTGTTTATTAATAAAAACAGAACTACCAAAACACAAGTTTCCTATAAAATATATCTGTTGGGATATGCATAAGAAAAAAAGGCACTGTTCATTGGCAATAAGAATTTTTTTTTTTTTTTGCTTTAAATAAAAGAAGAAAAATACATGCGATAATTTGATACAGGCACACAATGCAGGGTAATCACACCATTTAAAATGGGGTTTCCAGTCCCCAAAACATTCATCCATAATTATGCAATTATACTCCTTCAGTTATTTTTAAATGTACAATTAAATTTTATTGGCTATAGACATCCTATTGCACTATCAAATGATAGGTCTTATTACTCTTTCTAAATATGGTTTTCCTATCTATTAACCACCCCTACCTCCCCTACTACCCTTCCCAGCTTCTGGTAACCATCTTTCTACTCTCTCTGTCCATGAGTTCAATTGTTTTGATTTTTAGATCTCATAAATAAGTGAGAACATGCAATGTCTGTCTTTCTGCGCCTGGCTTATTTCCTGTAGCATAATGACCTCCAGTTCTATCCATGTCACTTCAAACGACAGGTTCTCATTCTTTTTTATGGCCAAATGTTATTCCATTGTGTACCAGTGCCACATTTTCATTATCTATTCATCTCTTGATGGACACTTACGTCGCTTCCAAATTTTGGCTATTGTGAAGAGGACTGCCACAAACATGGAAGTGTGGGTATCTCTTCAACATACTGACTTCCCTTCTTTTGGGTACATAACTAACAGTGGGATTAGTGGATGATAAGTAATTCTGTTTCCAGACTTTTAAGGATCCTCCAAACTGTTTTGATACTGGTTGTACTAATTTACAATCCTAGCAACAGTGTACAAGGGTTCCTTTTCTCTATATCCTCACCAGCATTTGTTATTGCCTGTCATTTGGATATAAACCATTTTTACTGGGATGAGATGATATCTCGCTGTAGTTTTGATTTGCATTTCTCGGATAATCAACGATATTGAACACCCTTTTCTAAAGCTGCTTACCATTTGTATGTCTTCTTTTGAGAAATGTCTATTCAAATCTTTGGCCCATTTTTTTGATGGGATTATTAGATTTTTTTTTGTTTGAGCTATTCATATATTCTGGTGAGAATCCCTTGTCATACGGGTGGTTTGCAAATACTTTCTCCCATTTTATGGGTTGTGTCTTCACTTTATTGGTTGCTTCCTTTGCTGGGCAGATGGCTTTTAACTTGATACGATACCACTTGTCCATTTTTGCTTTGGTTGCCAGAGCTTGTGGCATACTGCTCAAGAAAATTTTGCCCAGACCAGTGTCATGGAGTGTTTCCCCAATGTATTTTTGTAGTGCTTTCATAGTTTGAGGTATTTGCTTTAAGTGTTTAATTCATTTGATTTAATTTTGTATTTGTGAGAGATTGGGGTCTAGCTCCATTTTTCTGCATATAGTTATCCAATTCTCCCGATACTATTATTAAAAAGACTGTCTTTTCTCCAGGGTATGTTCTTGGAAACCTTGTCAAAAATGAGTTCACTCTAGGTGTATGTATTTGCCTCTGGATTCTCTATTTTCTTCCAATGGTCTATGTGCCTGTTTTTATGCAAGTACCACACTGTTTTGGTTGCTATACCTCTGCAGCATAGTTTGAAGTCAGTAATGTGATCAGGGGTTTTGTTTGTTTTACTTTGTTTTGTTTTGTTTTGCTTTTTTCGGCATAAGATAGCTTTGGCTATTCTGGGTCTTTTTGGGATTTCATATAAGTGTTAGGATTTTTTTTCTGTATCTGTGAAGAATGTCATTGACATTTTGATAGCAATTGTATTGAATCTATAGATCATTTAGAGTAGTCTGGATATTTTAACAACACTGATTCTTCCTCTCTATGAAGATGAAATAACTTTATATATTTCGGTATCCTCTTCAATTTCTTTCATCAGTGTTTTATCGTTCTCATCATAAAGAACTTCTACTTCATTGGTTAGTTTGTAGGTGTTTAATTTTATTTGTGGCATTTGTAAATGGGATCACTTTTTAAATTCTTTTTCAGATTGTTTATATTAGCATAAAGAAATGCTAATAATTTTTGTATGCTGATTTTGTATCCTGAAACTTTACTAAATTTGTTTATCAGTTCTAATACTTTTTGATGGGGTCTTCAGGTTTTTTCAAATATAAGATCATGTCATATGCAAACAAGAATACTTTGACTTCTTTCTTTCCAGTCTGGATGCCCTTTATTCCCTTCTCTTTTCTAATTGCTCTAGCTAGGACTCCCAGCATCATGTTGAATAACAGACATAAAAGTTAGATTCTTGTGGTGTTCCACAACTTACAGGAAAGGCTTTCAGTTTTTCCCTAGTTGGTATGCTACTAGCTGTGGGTCTGTAGCACATGGCTTTTATTATATTGAGGCATGTTCATTCTATCTCCAGTTTTTGAGGGATTTTATCATGAAGGAATGTTGAATTTTATCAAATGATTTTTCAGCACCAGTTGAAATGATTCTATGGTTTTTGGTTTTCATTCTGTTGATATGATGTACCAGATTGATTTGCATATGTTAAACCATCTTTGCATCCTTTTTCAAAACCTTACTTGGTCATGATGACTGAATTTTATAACATATTGCTGAATTTGGTTTGTAGTATTTTATTGAGGACTTTTACATCAATATTTTCAGAGATATTGGCCTTTTCTTAATGTGCCTGTCTGGTTTTGGTATTAGGCTAATACTGGCCTCATAGAATGATTTTGAAAATATTCCCTCCTCTATTTTTCAGAACAGTTTGAGTAGGATACATTTTAGTTCTTCTTTCAATGCTTGATAAAATTATGCAGTGAAGTCATTGGGTCCTGGGCTCTTCTTTCCTGGGAGACTTCTTAATACAACTTCAATCTTGTTACTTGTTATTGATGTGTTCTGATTTGGGAATTTTCATGGTTCAATTCTGGTTGGTTGTTTGTGTCTAGAAATTTATCTATTTCTTCTAGGTTTTCCAATTTACTGGCATGTAGTTGCTCATGGTAGTCACTAATGATTCTTTGAATTTCTGTAATATCAGTAGTAATGTCTCTCTTTTCATCTCTGATTTCATTTATTTGGAACTTTTCTGCCAAAGGTTTATCAATTTTGTTTAACTTTTTGAAGCAACAGAAACTTTTTGTTGTATTAATCTTTTGTATTATTTTATTTCAATTTCATTTATTTCTGCCCTGATCTTTATTATTTATTTTATTCTACTAATTTTGGGTTTAGTTTGCTATTGCTTTTCGTGTTATTTAACATGCATTGTTAGGTTGTTTATTTGAAGGTTTTTTTATTTTTATTTTTTATGTAGACACTTATACCTATAAAATTCCCTCTTAGCACTCCTTTGCCCTCCTTTAGTTGCACTGGCTGATGTCTCGTGACCCATGTTTTCAGGTATTATGCATTTGTGAATTAAGAATTAGAAACATATGATGTACACTGCATTTATGAAAATTCTTTTTTGCCCAACAAAGAGATAGCGATCTCAACTACTTCCTAAGGTTATTGAGCCCCCACTCATCCTGATTCAGTGTTTCTACATTTTATTTACATCTGGAAGTAGAATAGGTTAAGCCTTACAAGGGGCTCTTATATATTTGTCACTGAGGCAAATGCATTATTAGTACAAGTATGGTGAATGTATGGGGAAGCGAGACACACACAGATAAAAATTAAAAGATGATATATGATAAAATATACAATAAATAATATGTTACTAACTCTGGTTATATAGACTTAAGAAGAAGCTTCAACAATATTTTGTTTAAGAAGTAAATGCTTAATTTCAAAAGTTAAAATGTTTGTATTTTCCCTGATTAATATAGTTTTTGATGAAATATAGTAAAAATGTTTGATTTCTTTTATTTAAATAACATCACTGAACAGCCTATATGGTTGTAAATTTGCTTACCAATATTTAAAATTGTATTTATGTTTTAATAATGGTTAAAGTCATCTAAAATTAGAGCGTCAATTAGAATGGACAACTGTTTAAATTATAGGCAGATGGTCAATAAATGCTTTATTCAATTCTAAGCCATCTATGTACAATATCTTAGTATTTTTAAGCAATACAGAGATAAACCTGAAATTAATTATTCACTCTAGTTCTTGTTAAGCCATCATTTTATGAATTTTGAAATTAATGTTTTAATTATCATCAAAGATTATTTTCTTCTTCTTTGAAAAATAACTTTAATTTTTATTTTGGCAAAATCTTTACAAAAATAAGGTAATAGCTTTTCAGAAAGTTAATTCCCAGCACTTGGGACACTCATGTAATGAAGTGACAAATTAAATGCAATAGGACATAACAAAATGACTAATAATTAGTAACAAAATAAAACTTAATAGGGTAAATCAATCTGGAGTTGATTTTTTAAAGTTTTTTTTTTTTTTTCTACTAATTTCCATAGCTCACCGAACAGTTACCATCATTTTTCTTGTATCCCCCTGGGTAGTGGTTGTTTCCCAACCTAGACTAAAATTATTATGAGACTACCAAAGGAGGGCACCCAAACAGACTCTAAGAATTCAATTAAACTAAGTTAAGTTTTTGGTTTTTCTTTTCTTCTTTTCAGGGTAGCTGTTTTTTTTCTTTTTCTTTTTTTTTTTTTTTTTTTTTTTTTTTGAGATGGATTCTCGCTCTGTCGCTTAGGCTGGAGTGCAGTGGCGAGATCTCCGCTCACTGCAAGCTCCACCTCCTGAGTTCACGCCATTCTCCTGCCTCAGCCTCCCTAGTAGCTGGGACTACAGGCGCCCGCCACCACTCCCAGCTAACTTTTTGTATTTTTCATAGGAACGGAGTTTCACCGTGTTAGCCAGGATGGTCTCAATCTCCTGACCTCTTGAGCCACCCGCCTCGGCCTCCCAAAGGCGTGAGCCACCGGGCCTGGCTCAGGGTGGCTTTTAAATAAAAATGAAAATTCCTGATAAGGCATTGGACCAATGTCCACAAGTTAGATTATCTAGCTCCATACACACCTCAGGGATGCCAGGGACAAATGAATGGTGCTTTCTTTAATCATTTTCATTAGTACATAATAGCACCCACAGTTTAGTTTAGATCGGCAGTTTTTAACCAACACCTACATTCTGTGATGAATTTTTGCATATATTCTTAAAGTCTCTCAAATCAAAATTACTTTCTGGTTGTTCTGTACTCTTTATTGCATTATAGACAATGCCACGTTCTTGTCTGAGACAAAATATTGATGTTATCTGTTGATAATTTTGCATCTCCTGTGAATATTTAGGATAGCTACAACCTCTGGATATGTAGGATAGTTGAGCATAAAATGCATTTCATCTTTCCATAGGTCTAGTAGCAAAAGCATATCTTGTTTGCAGAGAGAGACTTGCAATTCCGACTTTTCTTGGATCTTTAATATTGGATTAGGTGTATTTTAAGACATACGAAAGTCTCTTAGGAAAGCATGTCATAGGTCATTAACTATTTCTTGTATTGTATGCCTTAAATTGTTTCTATGTTTGTAATGTGATACATACATTTCCACTTAAGCATATTATTTTTGAAGTTCTAGTTCAACTTTCAATAAAGTGTTACAATATGGAATAATTTCTTGAGGAAAATTTCTGTTAACTCTCCAATTAAAATTATGTAGATTTCATCTAAAATGTTTGCATTATAAATATACCTCAAGTTTTAATGGCAGTATAAAATAACATCTGTATAAACTATCTTATTTCTGAATGCTGCCAGTACCATATAATTGAATGCTTTCCTTTTTTTGCTTTGTCTGCCAGTATGCTCTAAATGTGTTGCTTAATTAAAGTAATTAATATGTTCTAGGTGATAGAAAAAAATCCCATTGAGTATGTGCGGGAGATAAATCATGAATAAACCAAAATAATTCACACATGAAAAGAAGGCTGTAAAATTCAGTAGATGGATGGTATGAGCAACAACATAATGCATTCTGTTTACATGATTTATGGCATTTGAAGGAAAATTAGTATTTTGCAAAGGTAATGATCGTGAAAAGGTTATACATTTTGTTTTTTTCTCCTGCTTTTGAGACAATGATGAAGTGTTGCTCTTTTATTTTACCTAAAACACCAGATTTTAAAGTGTATTTATATTAGTCTACTACTAACTGTCCTGAGGCAAATGGTTAAGGAAAAGACCTATTCTTTTAATTACTCTCAAGCACAACTAATGATTGATTCATATTTTGTATACAGAGGATCTAAAACAAAATAAATTTAGTCTTAGTTATAAAGTCAAAACATCTTAAATAAAACAAAAGTTAATAGTTCATTTTGGAGAAGCAAAAACTATATGAAAATCATAGTGAATGTGCTATGATTCACCAAAGATGCTTATGGTAATATTATTTTAGTCTGATATTTTTCATTTTATTTATATATTTTTTTCTTTATTTAAACTGTATTTTATACAAAATAGTTTATTTTTTTTTGTTTTTTTGTTTTTGTTTTTGAGACGGAATCTCGCTCTGTCACCCAGGCTAGAGTGCAGGGGTGCGATTTCGGCTCACTGCAAGCTCCACCTTCCGGGTTCACGCCATTCTCCTGCCTCAACCTCCTGAGTAGCTGGGACTACAGGCACCCACCACCACACCCGGCTAACTTTTTGTATTTTTAGTAGAGGTAGGGTTTCACCATGTTAGCCAGAATGGTCTTGATCTCCTGACCTCGTGATCCACCTGCCTCGGCCTCCCAAAGTGCTGGGATTACAGGTGTGACCCACCATGCCAGGCCACAAAATAGGTTTAATAGTATCAGCAAAAAATTATTTTTATAAATTATAGAGTTTCTGCAATGAAAAACAAAAGACATAGAAAATAGAAATTCGTGTTTATTCAACTGTTTTTTCATTTTCAGGTATATCATTATATAACAGTCATTTGAACTCATTTTCCTGTAGTTTTCCAAATGCAAGATGACATATGAGGTAAAAGCAGTAGGAGGAAGACATCAAACGAGAGTAGAAATATGTGGTACATCCTACATAGCCTACATCCCTATGCTAGCAGGTAGACAGCAATATACATAGTATTATATGTAGTAAGACCTGTGGATTATGTAATAAATATAGAAATACTCAAATCCGTGTTCTGCCATTTACTGAATGTACTGTTTTGTCTATGTCATAGCATTTCTCTAAGCTTAGTTTCCTCACCTCTAAATTATATATCATTTTAGATTCAGGGGGCAAATGTGCATATTTTTTATAATGTGTACTGATGGGAATTGGGCTTCTAGTCCACCTTTTACCAAAGTGGTAAACGTTGTACTCAATAGGTAATTTTTCAACTCTGACACTTCCCATCCCCATCACATCCCCAGTGAATGTGTATCGATTATTTAGCTCTCACTTATAATTGAAATCATGTAGTATTTAGTTTTACATTTCTGAATTAGTTCATTGAGGATAATGGCCTCCAGCTGCACCTATGTTGCTACAAAGGACATTATTTCATTCTTTATAATGGCTGTGTAATATCCCATGGTATATGTGTACCACATTTTCTTTATTGAATCAACCATTGATAGACCCTCAGGTTGGTTTTGTGACTTTGCTATTGTGAATAGTGTTACAGTATGAGTGCATCATTTTTATACAATTATTTATTTTCCTTTGGGTAGATAACCACTAGAGGGATTGCTGGGTTGAATGGTAGTTCTATTTTGGTTCATTGAGAAATCTCCATACTGTTTACCCTGGATGTTGAACTTATCTATATTCCCATCAAAAGTGTATGATCATTCCCTGTTCTCTGCCTGCATACCATCATCTGTTGTTTTTTGACTTTTAATAATAGCCATTCTGACCAACGTAAGATGATATGTCATTGTGGATTTAATTTGCATTTATCTAATGACTAGTTATATAAAGCATTTTTCCATAGGTTTATTGGGCACTTGTATTTCTTCTTTTTTTTTTAAATTATACTTTAAGTTCTAGGGTACATGTGCACAAAGTACAGGCTTGTTACATACGTATACATGTGCCGTTTTGGTGTGCTGCACCCATTAACTAGTCATTTACATTAGGTATATCTCCTAATGCTATCCCTACCCCCACTCCCAACCCCACGACAGGCTCTGGTGTGTGATGTTCCCCTTCCAGTGTCCAAGTGTTCTCATTGTTCAGTTCCCACCCATGAGTGAGAACATGCAGTGTTTGGTTTTCTGTTCTTGCGATAGTTTGCTGAGAATGATGGTTTCTAGCTTCATCCATGTCCCTACAAAGGGCATGAGATCATCCTTTTTTATGGCTGCATTGTATTCCATGGTGCATATGTGTCACATTTTCTTAATCCATTCTATCATTGATGGACATTTGGGTTGGTTCCAAGTCTTTGCTATTTGAATAGTGCCACAATAAACATACGTGTGCATGTGTCTTTATAGCAGCATGATTTATAATCCTTTGGGTATATACCCAGTAATGGGATGGCTGGGTCAAATGGTATTTCTAGTTTTAGATCCTTGAGGAATTGCCACACTGTCTTCCAAAAGGTTGAACTAGTGGAGTCCCACCAACAGTGTAAAAGTGTTCCTATTTCTCCACATCCTCTCCAGCACCTTTTTCCTGACTTTTTAATGATCACCATTCTAACTGGTGTGAGATGGTATCTCATTGTGGTTTTGATTGACATTTCTCTGATGGCCAGTGATGATGAGCTTTTTTTCATGTGTCTGTTGGCTGCATAAATGTCTTCTTTTGAGAAGTGTCTGCTCATATCCTTAGCCCACTTTTTGATGGGATTGTTTGCTTTTTTATTGTAAATTTGTTTGAGTTATTTGTAGGTTCTGGATATTAGCCCTTTGTCAGGTGAGTAGATTGCAAAAATATTCTCCCATTCTGTAGGTTGCCTGTTCACTCTGATGGTAGTTTCTTTTGCTGTGCAGAAGCTCTTTAGTTTAATTAGATACCATTTGTCAATTTTGGCTTTTGTTGCCATTGCTTTTGGTGTTTTAGACATGGAGTCATTGCCCATGCTCATGTCCTGAATGGTATTGCCTAGGTTTCCTTCTAGGGTTTTTTTGGTTTAGGTCTAACATTTAAGTCTCTAATCCATCTTGAATTAATTTTTGTATAAGGTGTAAGGAAGGGATCCAATTTCAGCTTTCTACATATGGCTAGCCAGTTTTCCCAGCACCATTTATTAAATGGGGAATCCTTTCCCCATTTCTTGTTTTTGTCAAGTTTGTCAAAGATCAGATGGTTGTAGATGTGTGGTATTTCTGAGGGCTCTGTTCTGTTCCATTGGTCTATATCTCTGTTTTGGTACCAGTACCATGCTGTTTTGGTTACTGTAGCCTTGTAGTATAGCCTTGTAGTATAGTTTGAAGTATGCCTCCAGCTTTGTTCTTTTGGCTTAGGATTGTCTTGGCGATGTGGGCTCTTTTTTGGTTCCATATGAACTTTAAAATAGTTTTTTCCAATTCTGTGAAGAAAGTCATTGGTCGCTTGATGGGGATGGCATTGAATCTATAAATTACCTTGGGCAGTATGGCCATTTTCACGATATTGATTCTTCCTATCCCTGAGCATGGAATGTTCTTCCAGTTGTTTATGTCCTCTTTTATTTCACTGAGCAGTGGTTTGTAGTTCTCCTTGAAGAGGTCCTTCACATCCCTTGTAAGTTGGATTCCTAGGTATTTTATTATTTTTGAAGAAATTGTGAATGGGAGTTCACTCCTGATTTGACTCTCTGCTTGTCTGTTATTGGTGTCTAACAATGCTAGTGATTTTTGCACATTGATTTTGTATACTGAGACTTTGCTGAAGTTGTTTATCAGCTTAATGAGATTTTGGACTGAGACAGTGGGGTTTTCTAAATATACAATCATGCCATCTCCAAACAGGGACAAGTTGAATTCCTCTTTTCCTAATTTAATACCCTTTATTTCTTTCTCCTGCCTGATTGCCCTTGTCAGAACTTCCAACACTATGTTGAATAGGAGTAGTGAGAGAGCGCATCCCTGTCTTGGGACAGTTGTGTTTCTTCTTTAAGGAATTTCTGTTCAGGTCTTTTGACCAGTTTATGTTGTTTTGTTTTCCTATTGAGTTGCTCTTAGTTTCTGGATATTAGTGCTTTGTCAGAGGCTGAAGTTGCAAATATTTCTCCCATTCCATAGGTTATCATTTACTCTGTGATAGTTTATTTTGCTGTGCAGAAGCTTTTTAATTTCCTCAAGTCCCATTTGCTTATTATTGTTTGTGTTGCATTTGTTTTGGGGCTCTTCATCATAAATTCTTTGCCCAGGTTAATGGTCAGAAGAGTTTTTCTAGATTTTCTTCAAGTATTTTTATAGTTTCAAGTGTTATATTTAATTTTTAATCCATGTTGAATTAATTTTTGTGTATAGTAAGAGATAGGGGTCTAGTTTCATTCTTCTGCATATGGTTACCCAATTTTCCCAGAATTACTTATTGAACAAGAGGTCTTTTTCCCCATTATTTAATGTTTGTACATTGTTGATGATCAGAAGTATGGTTGTAGGTATGTGGCTTTACATCTGGGTTCTTTATTCTGTACCATTGATCTATGTGTCTATTTTTGTGCAAGTACCATACTGTTTTAGTGACCATAGCCTTGTAGTATAATTTAAAGTCAGGTAATGTGATGCATGCAGATTTGTACTTTTTGTTTAAAATTGCATTTCTTATTTGGACTCTTTTTTGATTCTATATGAATTTTAGGTTTATGTTTTCTAATTGTGTAAAAAATGGCATTGGTAAATTGATAGGGATTGCACTGAATCTGTAGATTGCATTGGGCACTGCAGTCATTTCAACGATATTGATTCTTTCAATCCTTGAGCATGAGATTTAAACACACACACACACACACATATACACACACACACACACACACACACACAGAGTGAGATCTCAATACCTCTCTGATAAACAAGCTAGGCTGTGAGAGTGGCTAACCTCTCATAAGTCGGCTACCGTTCTGAGATTGCTCCCTCATGAGTTGCAATGATGGCTATTAATCCATGGAGACTAAATGCTGTTAGTGGATCATGTACATCAAGAGTGAATCTCATTCAAACTAGGAGAAGATTCTAAACTGTTTGGCTTCACTGGATGGGTTCAGTTTACTTCTAGGAAGATAAAGACCTACAAAGAAAGTTGAATGTACAAGAAAATTATTTGTCGTTGTAGATGATATATACCCAAATGTTTCTTTGTTTACTACACTAATGGTACTAGGGGTGGAGGGAATTCAGAACAGACTTGGATATACGTGATAATGATGAGAATGCTTTTCTCCTGTAGTAGCCATTGAGAAGTACAGTAAGTTTATTTGAGTAAATACAAAGATTTACTAGGCAGAGTTACATTGTGAAAATATATTTCAAATTTAAATTTACTTTTTTCTCATGCTATTTTCTCATCACCTATCCAGAAAGGCATCAGGGCTTTTTGTCTGGTTTCAGGCAGCAATATATCTATTTCAAAAAAAAAAAAAAAAAGGTCAAAAATACAAAGAACCACTTTCTCTCCTTAATTTATTTTACAGAGATATGAAGTACGTTTTAGGGGAAATCAATGGGAAGAGGGAAGGTAGGAACATAAGAAAAATGGATATTTCCTCTAGAACAAAATGGAAATGGATAACTGTGATTCCTCAAGTAGTCAGAATTTAGTCCCCATTCCCTACAAACACTGCAAGACTGGAAGCAAGATCTCAGAAAGGAAGGAGCTTAGTATGAAACCATATTATCTATTGACTTCCTCTCTCCCTATTTGGATGCCTTTTATGTGTTTCTCTTGCTCACTGATTGTCCTGTCTAGGACTTCCAGTACTATATTAAATAGGAGTGGTGAGATTGTGCATCCTTGTCTCATTCTGGTTCTCCAGGGGAATGCCTCCAGCTTTTGCCTATTTAGTATGATTTTGACTATTGGTTTGACATAGATGACTCTTATTATTTTGAAGTATGTTTCTTCAATAGCTACTTTGTTGATGGTTTTTAACATGAAAGGATGATGAATTTCTTGAAAGGCTTTTCTGTGTCTATTGAGATGAACATGTGGTTTTTGTTTTTAGTTCTGTTTATGTGATGAATAACAGTTATTAATATTTATATATAGAACCAACCTTGCAACCCAGGGATAAAGCTACTTTATTATAGTAGATTAGGTTTTTGATGTGCTGCTGAATTTGGTTTGCTAGTATTTTATTAAGGATTTTTGTATCCATGTTCATCACCACTATTGGCCTAAAGTTTTCATTGTGTCTCTGCCAGGTTTTGGTATCAAAACGATGCTGGACTCATAGAATGAGTTAGGGAGGAGTCCATCCTCCTCAATTTTTTGAAATGATTTTAGCAGGATTGGTAACGGTCTTTCTTTATATGACTGGTAGAATTTATCTGTGACTCCATCTAGTCCAGGGCTCTTCTTTTTCTGGTAGGTAGGCTTTTTATTACATAATCAATTCTGAAACTAGCTGTTAGTCTGTTCAGTGTTTCAATTTCTTCCTGGTTCAGTCATGTAAAATTGCTTGTTCATAGGAATTTATTCATTTATTCTAGGTTTTCCAGTTTACGTGCATGGAGGTGTTCATAACAGTCTCTGAAGGTTTCTGTCAAGTGGTTGGTAACGTCTCCTTTGTCATTTCTGACTGTGTTTCCTTGGATCTTCTCTCTTTCTTTTACTAGTCTAGCCAGAAGTCTGTCCATCACTTTAACTCTGATTTTGGCTATTTTGTTGTTGTTCTATCTTTGGGTTTGATTTGCTCTTTTTTTTTTCTAATTCCTCTATGTGTGATGTGAGGTTGGTGGTTTATTTGATATCTTTTTAACCTTTTGATGTGGGTGTTTAGCACTATAAACTTTCCTCTTAACATTGTTGTAGCTGTGTCCCAGAGTTCCCAGTATGCTTTATCTTTAGATTTTCCCCCCAAAGATTTCTACATATGATAAATAACTTCAGCAAAATTTCAGGATTAAAAATCAATGTACAAATGTCAGTAGCATTTCTGTAAACCAATAATATCAAAGTTGAGAGTCAAATCAAGAATGCAATCCCATTCATAACAGCCACATCCCAAAACAAAAATAGCTAAGAATACTGCTAACCTGGCAGGTTGAAGATCTCTACAATAAGACCTCCAAAACAATACTGTTGAAAATCAGAAATTACACAAACAAGTGGAAAAATACTCTCTGCTCATGGATAAGAAGAATCAATATTGTTAATGTGGCCATACTGCTCAAAGCAATTTACAGATTCAATGCAGTTACTATCAAAATACCAACAACATTTTCCACAGAAAAAGAAGAAAAAAAAAACTATTCTAAAATTTATATGGAATCAACTAAGAGCCTGTACAGCAAAGGCAGTCCTAATCTAGAAGAACAAGACTGGGGGCATCACACTACATAAATTCAAACTATACTACAAGGTTACGGTAACCAAGACAGCATGGTACTGGTACAAAAACAGACACATAGACCAAAGGAACATGTTAAAGAACCCAGAAATAAAACCTCACACCTACATCCATCAGACCTTCTGTGAAATCAACAACAACAAAAAAGAAATCGGGAAGAACTCCCTTTTCAATAAAAGTGGCTGAGATAACTGGCTAGCTACATATATGGAAGAATAAAACTGGACCCCTTCCTTTCATTATATAAAAATCAACTGAAGATAAAGACTTAAATATAAAACCTAACACTATAAAAACCATAAAAGAATACCTAGGAAATACCATTCTGCACAGAGGACCTGACCAAGATTTTATTATGAAGAATACAAAAACAATAGCAACGAAAACAAAAATAGTCAAGTGGGACCTAATTAAACAGCATCTTCACAGCAAAAGAAACTATCTACAGAGGAAACAGTTAATCTACAGAATGGGAGAAAATGTTTGCAAACAATGCAATCCATACATCCAATGAAAGTATAATATCCATAATCCATAAGAAACATAAATAAATTAAGAAACAAAAACAAACCTATCAAAATTGGGCAAAGGACATGAACAAACACTTCTCTAAAGAAAGCAAATATATGGCCAATGATCATTTGAAAAAATGCTTAATACCACTAATTATTAGAGAAATGCAAATCAAAACCACAATAATATATCATTTCACACCAGTCAGAATGGCTATTATTAAAAAGTCAGAAAATAACAGATGTTGGCAATGTAATGAGTGATTATACATTGCTGGTAAGAATCTAACTTAGTTCAGCCACTGTGGAAAGTGATTTGGAGATTTCTCAAAGAATTTAAGATGCAACTATCATTTGACCCAGCAATCACATTACTGGTTGTATATCCAAAGGAATATGAACCATTCTACCATAAGAACAGATGCATGTGGATGTTCACTGCAGCACTTTTCACAATAGCAAAGACATGGAATAAACCTAAATTCCCATCAACAGTGGACTGGATAAAGCAAATGTGGTACATATACACCATGGAATACTACACAGTCATAAAAATAAACAAAATGATGTCCTTTTATGGCAACATGGATGGAGCTAGAGCTCATTGTGCTAAACAAATTAATGCAGGAACAGAAAACTGAATATTGCATGTTCTCACTTATATGTAGAGGCTGAACATTAAGTATACCTGGACACAAAGAAGAGAACAATAGACATTGGGATCTACTTGAAGGTGGAGGATGGGAGCAGGATGAACTTTGGAAAGCTGCCTCCTGAATATTGTGCTCATTACTTGTGTGATGAAATAATCTGTACACAAAATCCCTATGAAATGTAATTTATCCATGTAACAAACCTGCATATGAACTGAAAATAAAAGTTGGGGGAAAAAAAACAAACAAAGGAAAAAGCTGGTGGTGTATCTAGATCAACTAGACTCTAAGGAGCGATTTGTGTTCTCAGTCTTGGCAGAGCTATTTATTAAGGGATGATACAAGTATGAACAATGAGACTCTAAGCTATATAAAGATGTAATACAATTTTAAAAACTTCTTCAATTTTTCATGCAAAACAAATCTAATTTTTTTCTATGACAGTAGATAATATGGTAAAGTCACAATGAAGACAGTTCTGTGGGGTTAGTCATCATATTTGTATTGATTTTATAGAACAATATCTGGACTCAAAATTTTATCAATTACAATATCTGCAAGCATATAAACTTAAAGAACACATACAAGGCATATTTTAATTACATATTCTGATTGCATCTAGCTCTTCAGGTAGAATGAAAGTCCAAAGAGATGATATGTTATGAATAGCCTTCACAAGATTTTAGACATGAGTGGGACTTCATGTTGGCTTTTGGAATTTCTAGATGCCTAGAAACTGGTTTAACCTACTGCATGCAAATTGATCAAAAACACTTAGTACTTGTCTTTCTGGTTTAGAATTTCTGATATTGATATGATAGAGATAGAAAAGAAATATAGGCTTAGGTGCAATGACTCATGCCTATAATCCCAGCATATTGGAAGGCCAAACTAGGAAGATCACTTGAGCCCAGGAGTTCAAGGCCTGCGTGGGCAAAATATGGAGACTCTCATCTCTACAAAAAAATAAAAATAAATAAAAAATTAACTGAACATGGTGCTGCATGCCTGTGGCTCCAGTTACTTTGGAGTCTGAGGTAGGAGGATTGCTTGGGCCTAGGAGGTCGAGGCTACAGTGAACCATGATCACATCACTGCACTCCAGCCTAGACAATGGTGTAAAACTCTGTCTCAGAAATAAAAATAAAATAAAAAAGAAATACAGTTTGATATGATCTATGTAATCTAGACTCACTAAAATGTTATCTGTTTATAGTGAGAATATTCAGGGAGCATCACCTAAGTTCAAGCACTAAGTGTGTCTGAGTAAAGTGATTTTGAAGTCAGCATTGTACTATTATTCACCACCCTGAGGTTGCCTCTGAAAACACTCTGGCCAAGTTTCCATGAAGAGGCATATTAAAAATCTAAAAGAGAAAGTAAACTAAAATAATCGATAAACTAGAATTTTTGAAATACACTGGGAGGAGTTCTCTCTTCTTTGTTTAGGGCTTAAATGAAATACTGTTGATGGTTACTTGGAGAGATGTCACTTACCTTTCATCTTCATGATGACATAAGATAGAATGATCAGCTAAAAAGAATTGAGTTAAGCATGGTCAATAAGAAAAAGGGAGTTTTTCCTCAATTATTAGACAACTAGGGTCCATTGCAGAAATGGAAATAAATGAAGCAATACGGCATGCAGTTTGGCACTAGTGTCTTCTGGAGAACTTAACTGCTTATATCAACTACAAGGAAAAACGTGAGTCATCTTCGAACGTTGGTAGGAGAAAGAAGATGCAACTGAGAAACAGTGTTCCTTGCTATGTGATATAGGGGATGTGATCTAATGTCTGTCCCATCTGTGAGTGTAAACTAAGAAGTTTGTGCATTATTTAAAAAATAATTTCCTAAGTATTCAAAGAACAGGTAAAAATTTCTATATAAGACATAATAAAGGCATTAAATTCATTTTCTTTTACAAAATACGATGGTAAGTGTCTTACAATAGAGGAATAATAATGAGAAGCAATTTCGATTGTTCTACCTTAAATAAATTTAGATTATAGCAGAAAACTGAAAATGAAGAAGTTAGAAAATATCAATGACTTTTAATATCTGCAATAAGCATAATTCACAGAACTATCGGTGAAGAAAATAAGAAATTATCACCATCTATCTGACTATCTGTAACTTAAATTAGCCATCTCTAAATGTATTCAGTGTGTAAGAGCTGTCTGCAAATGCCATTGAAGCCACTGACAATAGTTTGAGCTCAAAATGTATTGCAATGGTTAATTTCATGGGTCAATTTGATGGAGCGACCATGCTTATGTATTTGGTCAGACATTATTCTGGATGTATCTGTGAGTGATTTTGGATGAACTTACCATTTAAATTGGTGGTTTTTGAGTAAATCAGACTGTCTTTCATAAGGTAGATGGAGATCACCTAATCAGTTGAAGGCCTGAAAAGAAAAAAACACTGACCTCCTTTGAACAAGATGGAATTCTGACAGCAGAGAGCCTTCGGTCTTCAACTGCAATACCAATGCTACCTTGATTCTCTGGCCTGCCATCCACCTCTGCTGAATTTGGACTTGCCAGCTCTGTAATGACATGAGCCAATTATTTAAAATAAATTTCTCTCTGTTAGTGTACATAATCTATTGATTCTGTTTATCTCGCTCCTTTTTTGAGACAAGGTCTTACTCTGTCACCCAATCTAGAGTGCAGTGGTGCAGTCAATGCTCACTGCAGTCTCAACCTCCCAGACTCAAGCAATCCTCCTGTCTAACTAGGACCACAGAAACAAACCACCACTCCTGGCTATTTTTTTATATATTTTGTAGAGATGAGGTCTCACTATGTTTCCCAAGCTGTTCTCAAACTCATGGTTTCAAATGATCTTCCTGCCTCAGCTTCCCAAAGCGCTGGAATTACAGGTGTGAGCCACTGTGTCCAACTAGTTCTGTTTCTCTTGAAAACTGTAATATACGTATTACACATGTCATAGTTCTATAACATTGTATATTTTACTGTGTAAACCAATCCTCCATCCCCACTCTTATCTCTGGTAGAGGTCAAGGTCTCACTGGGTATTTGACTTATGCTGTATCTTTTATCATATTCTGATATTAGTGTGTTTTTTAGTTTATTTTACTTAAAGCATGTGGATAGGAATGAATAGAGATTAACTAGGCATAGGAATCAGGAGAGGACAGGAATTAAAATATGTCAGAGTAAAGAACAGTCATGATACATACCATTTCCAGAACTGAAAATCTTCCTCTAGTGTATGAACTTTCCCAAATACTGTTGAAAAGGCTTTTCCTTGACCCTAATTGGTCTTAAACTGCTGTCTAATTCCTAAAACTTAACTCCTTTGGAGCTTTTGTGTCAATTTAAAATTCTATTCTAAGGCTTGGCCACTTTTCTTTCTTTGTATTTGCCAAATACAAACAGCAGCAACAATAACAAAAGTTCAGTGAAGAAACAAGTCAGGAAGCCACAACAGCAAAAATTGTGGAGTGGGCATCTCAAAGCGCCTGTTCCTTGATATATCTAGGAAAATTCAAGCAGAGACTGTCAACAATAACTTTTTAAGAACTCTGAGAAATAGTCATATGTTTACATCACTCAAACAAGTGTTAAATCATGGAAAGAGCAACTTAACATCAATAGGAAAACATTGAGTCATTTTTAATTGTTCTTATCCCACCTATACCTCATTTAGCCATAGTTTCAAAGATGGTAGCATGGAATTCCCCATGTGGGATCCTAACTCTTTTTTCTAGTAAACTAGAATAGATCTAATTTTTAAAGGATTATGTTTTTCTGTTATAAACAGCTTAGAGGTTACCTGAAGAACTGACACAATGCACTTTTTTTTTTCACCTACTCAGAACGCACTCAAAGTAGGTAAGTACGTAACATATCTGAAAATATTATAGGGTGAATGAAAAGTCTGCAGCCACCTGAGAAAAATACAGTTGGAATATACAATAGCATTCCAAAACACTAAGAGGACACTGAAGAAATAACAAAAGTGCCTATATATACCAAGGTATCTAAAGATCCACATGAATACTTGGGCAGGACGTGTAGTTTAAAAAGTCCTGAGAAATCTAAACTTCTTTTCTCTGGCTGATGTCTAGTCACAGTACAAGCAGGAAATGGAGGCTAAGGCTGAGTTGTAAACTGCATGGCTAAGTGTTGAAGATGTGCCTCAGTGCAGGGCTAATCTGCAAAGACTGGGAGAGGTGTTATTTGTTGTTGTTTGTTTGTTTGTTCATTTCTTCCTCCCCACTTCCCTACAGACATTCAAGAAAAATTTTAGTCAAAATACTAGTTGAAGGCCAAGTGTGGTGGCTTATGACTGTAATCACAGCATTTTGGGACGCTGAGGTGGGCAGATCACTTGAGGCCAGGAGTTCAAGACCAACCTGGCCAACATTGCAAAACCCTATCTCTACTAAAATTATAGAAATTAACCAGGTGTGGTGGCACATGCCTATAATCCCAACTACTCAGGAAACTGAATTGTTTTAACCCGGGAGTCAGAGATCACACCAACGCACTCCAGCCTGTGTTGCAGAGTGAGACTCTATCTCAAAAACAACAGCAAGGAAAAAAAGAAGCAGTAGTTTAACACAGACATTTCAGAGATCACACATAAAAAAAATCAATACACACTTTAAAAATAGATTTTAAAAGTCACCAGACAACCTATAAAAAGTTAAAGAAGAAGACAAACCTGTGGATATATAAAAGTTTTAAGATTTATCAAAGTATAATATTAAAGTCCAAAACATGATGCATTTAAAAAAATGAAAAAGGATGGCCTATTAACAGAAGAAATTAACAAAATCTTTTCTCCAAGGAAGTATAAACTGTGGTCTTAATATATAAAGAGTTTAAATCAACTGACTTAAATGTATTCAAAATCTTAAGCATGTTCAAATAGCTACGGAAAACCAGGAGAATGAGGCATGAACAAACAGAGAATTCTGGAGCTGCCAATTATAGTAACTGAAACAAATACCTCAGTAGAGTGGTTCAATAGCAGTTTTGAGAAGATTGAAGAGAGAATTAGTAAAGTTAAAGTTAAGTGAATTAAAACTATCCAGTCCAAGAATCAGTATGAAAAATAATACTTTGAAGAATAATGAACCAAGCCTAGGAAACCTATGGAACACTATCAATAATCCTGACATACACATAAGGCTAATTCCAGAAAAGGAGATAGAAATAAGCGAGGAAATATTTCTTAAAATGGCTGCAAACTTCCCAAATTTGATTTTTAAAAAATTCACAAATATATGTATGTATTTAAGAATCTCAACAAATTCCATGAAGGATAAATTTCATGGAATTCATAATCAGACACTCTATTTACTTATAAATAAATCAAAATGTCAAAAACCAAGGGCAAACAATGAATCTTAAAAGCAAGGAAAAAGTGTATCATCAGATACTAGGGATTTTTTATAAGATCATCCGCAGTTTCTTATAAGAAACTATGAAAGTCAGAAGGCAGTAAGATGGAAAGTATGAAGAAAACTTTGAAAGTATGAAGAAAAAAAAGAATTAAAATTTTAAAATTTGAAGATCTCTTAACCAAAAATTCTATGTCAAGAAACATTATTCTTTATATATAAAGGGAAATTTAAGAAACATTCTAATAGACATAAGCTGAAGAGATTTATTTCTGTGAGACCTACCCTACAACAAATGGTAATGGGATTCCCTTGGGCCAAACTGAAAGGCAATAGAGGGTAACAGGAAAGCATATGAAAAAAATAAACAAGAAAGATGAGCAATCTTGGGGTAAGAAAAACTTCAACGACTTGCCTCAAAACTAACTACAAGGAGCAGCACAAAATTAATTGAGTGAGAATGTGGAATCCTTTATACACCAGGACACTCTCAAAACAATAAAGAAATCTGCTGACATTTAGTGGAGTCTTACAGCTGATGTGACACCAACAGAGGTATACCGCTTAACAAAGAGATCAAGGTTAAGAGAGTGTAAAAGGAAACCATGCTAACACTACTGTTATTCAAGGGTCACTTTGTGCATGCCTAAGGCACCATTCTATGAAGAAAATCACAGACTTCACAATAGAAGGAACAGAATTAACTAAAATAGCGTGTTCCAGTTACTAATCAAATATAGAACCAAATAACATGACCAGACTAAAGAACTCAGTATCCTGTATTGCTATAATAAAATATCTTGTTACTGACTTTCAAAAAAAAAAATTATGACATAAAAAAAAGTGACCATTCAGAGGAAAGACTGTAAGCAACCAAATCTGTCTGTGAGAGGGCTCAGATGTTAAACTAAGTAAAGACTCAAAAGCAATTACTCTAAATATATTGAAGAATAAAAGAAAACTAGGCTTAATAAGTGAAAAATGTTGGAAATTAACATATACTTGATGGGAGAACCAGAAGGAGAGAAGGGGAAAAAAGTAACAAAAGATATTCAAAGAAATAATGATGAAAACTTACAAAAGTTGTGAAAAATATTATTCTACATACGCCAAAAAGGTCAACAAATTCCAAGTAGGATAAAGGCAAGGGGTTCCCCAACCAGACACACTACAGTAAAATTTGAAACAAATTTGAAAAAAAAAAAAAAAGATACAGGGAAATTCTAAAAAGCAACAAGAAAAAATAATCATCACATTTAAGGGAACCCCAGTAAGATTAATATTTGGTTTATCTTCAGAAATAATGGGACTCATATTAGTGTGAGTTGACATAATAAATGTGCTGAAAGTAAAATGTTATAAATTATAAATCTTCTATCCAAATGGAAGAAAATATTTTCAAATCATAAATCTGATGAGGAATGTGTATGTAGAAGAGATAAGTACATTTATAACTCAAAAATAAAAGACAGTCAATTACAAATAGGCAAAGAACTTGAAGGCAGATTTATCCAAAGAAGTTAAACAAATAACCAAAGCACCTCCTAAGATGCTCAACATAATTAATCACCATGAGAATGCAATTCAAGCCACAATGAGATAGTGTGTTACACCTTCTAGAATGACTATAAGCAAAAAGACGTATCTTAACAAGTGTTGGTAAGGATGTAAAACAGTGAAATCTTCATATATCACCGGTTGAAATGAAAACATTGCAGTCACTTTGTAAAATAGTTTGGAAGTACCTCAAAGTTAAAGTACTTACCATAAGATCCAGCAATTTCAGTCCCAGATGTATATCCCACCCACCCAAAAAATGTCCACACAGAAACTTATACACAAATATTTATAATAGCATTATTCATACTAGCCAGAAAATGGAAATAAATATCCACCAACATATGAATGGATAAGTACAATGTTGTATAATAATTGTGATGGTTAATTTTCTGTCAACTTGACTGGGCCATGGGGTGCTTACATAACCGGTTAAACATTATTTCTGCATATATCTGTGAGTGCATTTCTGGAAAAAGTAAACATTTGAATTGATCAATTGAGTAAATCATGTAGTCCTCCCCAGTGTGGATGAGCATTATTTAATCAATTGAAGCCATGATTACAATAAAAAAGGTAAAAAAAGAAGGTTGGATTAACTCTGCCTGCTACTTGAGCTGAAACATCAGTCTTCTCCTATCTTAAGTGCTCATGGTTCTCAGGAGTTCAGACCTAGACTGGTATCTACAGTTTTGGCTCTCCAGCTTTTAAGCCTTCAATCTACACTACTGGCTTTTCTGGATCTCCAATTTGTAGAAGGCACATCATGGGACTTCTCAGTCCCCACAGTCATGTGAGCCAATACCTTATAATAAATCTGTTTATACACATGAAAAAAGTTCAACATCACTGATCATTACAGCAATGCAAATAAAAACCGCAATGAGATACCATCTCAAACCAATCAGAATGGTGATTACTAAAAAATCAAGAAACAACAGATGCTGATGAGGCTGTGGAGAGACAGGAATGCTTTAACACTGTTTGTGGGAATGTAAATTAGTTCAACAATTGTGGAAGACATTGTAGTGATTCCTCAAAGATTAGAACTGGAAATACCATTTGAACTAGCAATCCCATAACTGAGTGTATACCCAAAGGAATATAAATCATTCTATTATAAAGATACATACATGTGTATGTTCATTGTAGCACTATTCACAATAGCCAAACACGGAATCAATCCAAATGACCATCATAAAGAAAATGTGGTACATATACAGCATGGAATACTATGCAGCCATAAAAAGGAAGGATGTTATGTCTTTTTAAGGGACACGGATGAAACAGGAAGCCATGATCCTCAGCAAACCAATACAGGAACAGAAAACCAAACACCGCATGTTCTCACTTATAAGTGGGAGCTGAACAATGAGAACACATAGACACAGGGAGGGAAACAACACATGCTAGGGCCAGTCAGGGGAGGGCAGACGGGGGAGAGCATCAGGAAAAAGAGCTAATGCATGCCAGGCTTACTACTTAGATGATGGGTTGATAGGTGCAGCAAACCACCATGGCACATGTTTACCTACATAATAAAACCTGCACATCCTGCACATGTACCTCGGAACTTAAAATAAAATAAAATAAAACATAGTTTTTAATTCAAAGCAATTTAAAAAATCTGTTTATATATTCATTTATCATATTGGTTCTGCTTTTCTTGAGAACAATGAATAATACACCCTTACAATAGAATATTATTTACATATTGAATAAAACAAAAATAAAAATGAATAAAGTACTGGTACATGATACAATATAAACTTTAGATACATTATGCTGGGTGAATTAAGCCAGTCACAAGAAGACCACATATTGTATGATTGCATTAATATAAAATATCAGAAAAAAGCAAATCTATACAGATGGAAAGTAGATTTGTCTCTATTCTCAACAAACACTGTTCTAAAGGAGATATAAAGCTGTAAAACAGTATATGACAAGGTGTCAATGCCGTTAGTCATTAGTGGATTGCAAATTAAAACCACAGTGAGATAACACTACACATTTTTTAGGTTACAATAATGAAAATTCCAAATGCTAGTAAGAATGGGGGTTATAAAAACATGTACGAGACTGGGAAGAAAAAGAAGTTTGATTGGATTTACAGTTACACATGGCTGGGGAGGTCTCAGAATCATGATGGGAGGTGAAAGGCACTTATTATATGGTGGTGCCAAGAGAAAATTAGGAAGAAGCAAAGCAGAAACCCCTGATAAACCCATCAGATCTCACGAGACTTATTCACTATCATGAGGATAGCATAGGAAAGACCAGCCCCCATGATTCAATTACCTTCCCCAGGGACCCTCCCATAACGTGGGAATTCTGGGAAATACGATTCAAGTTGAGATTTGGTGGGGACACAGCCAAACCATATCATTCCACCCCCGGCCCCTCCAAATCTCACATGCTTACATTTCAAAACCAGCCATGCCTTCCCAATAGTCCCCAAAATCTTAACTCACTTCAACATTAACCCAAAAGTCCACAGTCCAAAGTCTCATCTGAGACAAGGCAAGTTCCTTCTGCCTATGAGCCTGTAAAATCGAAAGCAAGCTAGTGATTGCCTAGATACAATGGGGGTACAGGTATTGGGTAAATACAGCCATTTCAAATGGGAGAAATTGGCCAAAACAAAGAGGTTACAGGGCCCATGCAAATCCTAAATCCAGCAGTGCAGTCAAACTTTAAAGTTCCAAAATGATATCCTTTCCCTCCCTCCCTCCCTCCCTCCCTCCCTCCCTCCCTCCCTCCCTCCCTCTCTCTCTCTCTCTCTCTTTCTTTCTTTCTTTCTTTTTTTTCTTTCTTTCTTTCTTTCTTTCTTTCTTTCTTTCTTTCTTTCTTTCTTTCTTTCTTTTTTTTTTTCTTTTTTTTTTTTTCTTTCTCTCTCTCTCTCTTTTCCCATTTTAGATAAATCAGGTGCTTGTCCATAGATTGGCTTGCACCTAGCAGTAAAAGTTAAGATTGAACAATTCAAGAAAATTATTAGGAACTAATTTTACATGCTCTTTTTTATTAGATTTTGGTTGTATATACAGTTTTATATTTTAGGGATTTTTATTTAAATTGTAAATTTTTTGTACTGCCGCCTCCCGGGTTCACGCCATTCTCCTGCCTCAGCCTCCCGAGTAGCTGGGACTACAGGCGCCTGCCACCTCGCCCGGCTAGTTTTTTGTACTTTTTAGTAGAGACGGGGTTTCACCGTGTTAGCCAGGATGGTCTCGATCTCCCGACCTCGTGATCCGCCCGTCTCGGCCTCCCAAAGTGCTGGGATTACAGGCTTGAGCCACCGCGCCCGGCCTCTGTACTGCCTTTTCTTTCAAAGAACAACAATGAGGACTATGAAAATAATGTAAAAATGTGTAAGATGATACAACTATCACAGATAAATTTATGACATATTGCTAAGTTATTTTGCACATCTAGTTACCATGTAATTGTTTAAGAAATTATTTGAATTTCATCAAACAAATAAATTTGACATTCAAAGTTAACAATTATAAAAGTAATTAATATATTCTACTTACTCACTTTGGTTAGTTCAAATATTTTTCTCATAATTGTCATAATCACTATATTTTACCTTTTTCCTTTTCTTATATAATGCATTATGCAACTTAGTGTGAGCTGATTAACATGTACATAGTTCATTTATTAGAGTATGTTACATGGACTTCTAGGAATGATTTCTTTCCAAATGATGTAAAAAAAATAAAATATTTTAGATTTTTCCACAAAAATAGTAAAGAATTGTAATTGAAAAAATAAAGGAGTCTAAGTATTACTTTCAATGTATAAATAACCTCACTCCATTTCGTTTCTTTTAGATCAGCCCCTTTTCACTTTCCTATTCATCCATAGGGACAATATAAGGCCTCCGTTGTGATTTAGGACAAGTGTCTATGATTTGAGCACATTACTGCTTAGGTACTTTTTCAGCATTTATTTTCATTTTATATGTTTATGCATTTTTATGATAATTTTACCTTTTTGGATGACATTTTTTGTCTTCCGTCACGTAAGCAGGGCTTGTTAGTTACAAACAACAGAAACTGATTCTGGTTGACTTAAGCAAGGGGCAATTTATTAAAGGGTATAAGAAGCTCATAGAATTTCCAGATGTCTGGAGAATTAGGCTAAACTAAGTATGCAAGTGCTGAAAAAGTTGAGACCCTAATATCACAAAAACAAACAAAAAACGCATCAGATTTTCATCACAACAGTTTTGTAAGGACAATGCCCCTACAAAGCACTGCACAATAGACACCAGGACTATCTTTAGAAACTAGATGTCGTTGCTACTACTATGATCTCAAAAATAAATTACCTGCTCTCATCTCCTTTACATCAATAACTCCTCACGGATGCCTCAACTCTTAACTTTTTATAGGACGTGCAAAGTCTAGGTAGCATGTGAGGAGTGGGGAGGCGGGAAGAACATTGGACGTTTATGATGTATGAAGGAAGTGATTATCTGGCACCGTTAACCTCAAATCTGAGCGTTGTACTGTTTCCCACTATATTCTTAACATGGAAACATCTCCACAGATAAAAAGAGTCTTTAAACACTGGACAGCTAAACAAAAGATGTCACTTTTACCACTTTGGTGCCCAGCATCCCACATTGCCCTTATTTCCAAATTTACACTTTTGCAGTAAGTTATTTGGGCTCTCCTAATGAAGTATTACCTTAGAATTTAAGAACCTCCTTCTGAAGGAAAATAACTAATAGTTCTACCAGCTATTTTAACCAGGTTTAGGTCAACGAATCTCAAGTAGAATAAACACAAAGTGAACTGTAACTATACATATCATAGAGAAAATGCTGAAAGCCAAAGTTAAAAATAAAATATATTTTTTTAAATGTTAAGCAATTTTGTTCAGAATTGACAAAACTTGAAAACAACCAACATGTCCTTCAGTAGGTGAATGGATAAACTTTGGTACATCCAGACTATGGAATTTATTCAACACTCAAAAGAAGTGAGCTATCAAGCTATATAAACACACGGATAAAAGTTAAATAAAGATTGCTAAGTAAAATATGCAAAACTGAAAAGGCCTCATACTGTATAATTCCAGCTACATGACATTCTAGAGAAAACAAAACTATGCAGACAGTAAAATGATCAGTGGTTGCCAGGGTTTGGCAGAGAGGCAGGGATTAATTGGTTGAGCACAAGGAGTTTGGGCAAAATAAACCTATTCTGTATAATCCTGTAATGATGGATACATGTCATTATACATTGTCCAAACCCATAGAATGTATAACACCAAGAGTGAACCCTAGTGCAAACTATGCATTGTGGGTGTCAATGCTGGTTCACCAACTGTAGCAAGCATACCACTCTGTTGTGGGATTTTGATAGTGAGGGAAGCTGTGAGTGTGAGTGGTGGGTATTTGAGAACTCTATGTACTTTCTTCTCAATTTTTCTGTGACTCTAAAACTGCTCTAAAAAAATGTGTGTGTGTACATCTGTGTGTGCCTCTGTGTGTGTGTGTGTGTGTGTGTGTCCCCCAGGTTGCTGCTCTGCTTTAATCTGTATCTTTTCGGCTTTATTTTGTTGTTAATTTGACCTCTATTTTTGTAATATTTTCATTTGTTTTCTCCTCTTCTCTCTTGCTCACGGCCAACCCATTTTTAATCATCTTTTGTGGTTTTCTTATTTCTTCCTTGATCCTTTTGTTTCTGTCATAGGTTCCTGATTCATAGAAGCTATGTATACCACCCATTTATTTGCATCTGTGGAGGAATGCATGGTACGATTGCCCTTTGTTCCACTGCAACATTATTCTGCTGTGTGCTCTTCATCTGCCTTTTTGTTGATCATGTATTTTTTTCTTGTAGTACTTCTGAGAAAATCTTGACAACATTAAGAGGTAACTGGTGATAATAGAATTATCTTTTTTTTCAAAGCAATACCATGTGTTGCTAGAAGTCCTTCCCTTAGTGTTATCTGTATTTCCACTATTTTCAATTCAAGCTAGCAAAATCTTCCAAATTTTAATCACAGTCTCATTGAAATACTTTTATGCAGTTACTCCTGGTGGTAATATTTATATTAATTACAGATTTTAGTTTTAACAAACAGAAGGTGAATCTGCCAAATAAAGCAGAAAGATAATTTATTTAGGAAAAAAATGAAGCTGAAAATGTCTCAAGCAAGGTAAAAAAAAAAAATGGATTTCAATTTTTGAAAGGGTTTCAATTAATAAAGGATCAGAAATCAAATTTCAATCAAAATCTTATCACAGAAGATGTAGGCTAAATAAAATACTATCTTGTTTACTGCTGCTAGAGCTAGCACCATGCACACCCTGTCACTGACATAGGTGGGCCAGTTGGTAAAACTTCCCCTGGGAATAGTATGCTACTGCTATTACTGCTGTCTCCTAAGTTTGTTCTGCCATGTGCCTGTTTCTTTAATTCACGAGACTGTATAATATAATTTGTTAATAGCATTCAGTGCTAAGAAAGTGTTACACATTCATGCAATCAGGAGTCTGCTCAATTGCAGATAGACAAACACATACATACAGAGAGGGCTTATAGCTTCAATACTAAAATTTCAGCCTTGGATCAAGACTAAACATGTAAACAAACAAATGAACAAACCTACTGGCCCAGATATCAAAAACAGTTGTTTGTTTGGTGAGTACAAACTTCTTAACTGATTAGAGCCCAAAATGGACAGAGAAACAAACAGGGAAACACTTACAAACCAGATTATCTCTTTTCTCTCATACAACAGAGAATACATACCTATAAGCTATTAATCAATTTTCAGAGATCATCAAATAGTAACATGTAAAATGAAATTACCAGTTACTTCTGTCTGCAGTACTTGGCTATAAACATGCCAGTTCTAAAAACAAAAATGCAAAATTAGTAGGGAAAAAACAGAATTAGGAAAACAGAGTCAGCAAACTTCTCTTGATTCTTTGGATTCTCCTCTGGGACCCAAGGAAAGACTCATCTGGACTTAAACTATTTATAAGGTGCACATTTTTAATAATACATTTGACCTTGTTCTGTTAGGTGAATCCATTGAGTATTGCAGCAGGAAGCCTCCAAAACTGCTCAAAGATAATGTTAATAAAAATGCAAAATCATGATTCTCATAAGGATATACAAATGAATATATGTTATATATTTTCTTTAACCAAAATGAGGGAACCAGGCAAATATTTTAACAGATTCAAATTAGAATTTAAAAAGACACACTTTTGTAACTGGAATATTAAAATAAATGTAAAAATAAAGACAGATTCTTCCACAGTGGGGGAAATCAGTCTTTTGACTCTCTACCAGACAAGGCAGAATTTACATAGAAAATAACGGTGAAACCTTGTCTCTACTAAAAATACAAAAAGTTAACCGGACGTGGTGGTGGGCGCCTGTAGTCCCAGCTGGTCAGGAGGCTGAGGCAGGAGAATGGTGTGAATCCGGGAGGCGGAGCTTGCAGTGAGCCAAGATCACCCCTCTGCACTCCAGCTTGAGTGACAGAGTGAGACTGTCTCAATAATAATAATAATAATAATAAAGAAAGAAGAAAAGAAAATAATTTGTTTATAAGTAACAAATGTTTTGCTTCACTGTCAGATATCCATAATTTATGGAGTTCTAAAATAGCTCCAATAAAATTAGTTATATAACAAGGAGTTAGACACACTATAGACAACTTACAGTTTTACACTAAAACAAGCATTTTTTTCTACAAGTGAATTCCTTGTAAAACATATGGTGATATTACAATGCTATATTTTCCTATTTCTCTATCTTTTGGTGATTATAGTTCTTATTCTGTAGAAATACATCTTTCTGTTAGCATTTCTTGAAGTGTAATTTTTCAAAAGCACAAGTTTACATCCAACAAATAAATGAGAACAACTTGACAGATTCACCTCTATTTCAGTATGTTTAAATGCATTTAAATTAAATATATATTTTTTCATTATGAGCCTTCCATATTACATGTAAGCTGAACTAAATTGTCTAATATACTTTAACTTTCTAAAACCCTGTAAGCAAATATTTCTGTAGGAACCACATCAAGAGCCATATTTTTACAGCAACCAAAGCTATCAAAACTGAACAACTTAATGAGTATTCTAAGTTTATAAAATAATTAAACATAAAAGATTTCTTCATTTTTGTGTGCCTTTAAAACACCAGAAAAAGTCAAAATGGAAAATCAGATAAAATACAAAAATGACATACTAATTATATACTAGTTTAAATGTGATAGTGTTTTTTTCATTAGGATAATTTTCATCAAGATAACAAATTACTATTTTATAACTTGGGATTTATACAAATTTGCTCAACATGTAACCCAGATGCTTGACTTCTAAGAGCACTTTCAAAAATTATTGTTATGCATTTGATCATTAGAATGAAAATATAATTTACGTGTTTAAGTCTAAAGACACTATATTAATAGATGTATATTTTATTGTTTCAGATTAATGTAGTTATATTAAGTGCTAAATTGAATTATAATGCCAGCTGAGTTTTAGCATAGTGAATTACTATTTTTTCTAAATGTATTGTTTTATAACGGCATCTGGCAGAGAAACTCTATCAAGTGTTAACAGAAATAACAGTCTCATCTATCTAAAAAAAAAACCAAAAAACTGAAGGTTATAACTTACCATGTAAAGAGACTGGCCTTTAACTTCTCTTTTCGAATCATTAGAAAGCAATGATAGTTAGTTAGCTTTCCTTGGGCAGAAAATGCTGTATACATTGTTGAGATTTTCAAATTTGTGTTTCCTGTCATTCGTCTTACCTCTTTTCTTGTGGTTTGTTTCAGTTGTTAGATGAAAAAATGTCTGATTAAATCCACTGACTCTGAGATGTGAATATATGGGAATGTCAATGATTCAGGGACATTCAGAAATGAATGGTTGCAAAATAAATATCTCCATAGTATGATTTATATAATTTTTTCACATATATGGGATGGTTCTGACCAGCAACAGCAAACTAGTTTCTGTTTCTGTCCTGCCACTGACTAGTCACAGACATTTGGTGTGTCACTCAACATATGTTTCCTTATAGATAAAGTGGAAATTATTTTGATATCATAAGGATCTTGTGAAGACTAAATGGTATACCATGGTACTTTCCAGGATTTCTTAAAAATAATTAGCTGCAAGTCAGACATAGAAAAATACTACATAATACCACTTACGTGATGAACATAAACTAGTCAGACTCATAGAAGCAGAAGGTGAAATGGGATTGCCAGAGGCTAGAGGAAGGGGGGGAAAGGGGAAGCCTTAATCAAAGGGTACAAAGTTTCAGTTACATAACAACGAGTAAGTCCTAGGTAACTACTTTGCAGCATAGTGTCCATAGTGAACAATCCTGTATATGTGCTTACATATTTCGAACACCAGTTGATATTTTATAAAGATTATTCAGTTTGGGTTCAGCAAAGGTCTTCTAGAAAGGATCAGATAGCATATATTTTATGCTTTGCAGGTCATATAGTCTCTGTTGTAGGTACTCAAGCCTGCCATTGCAGTGAAACCAGTCATAAACAATAAGCAAATACATGTGCTGAATTTAAATATCATAGAAATTTCGGGGGGGGGGACAATGATCAAGTTATTAATTTGCCATCAAAAATTGCTCCTATCATAAAAAGGCATTCAGGCGGGGGGGGGGTTCTATCTCTCTCTCTGGTCAAAGAGACCCTCTCTTCTTAATCCCTAGGAAACTTCTTAGAAAATGATTTAAAGGTACATGATAAACTATATATTAAAGAGCCATGTGCAAAATGGTAGAAGTCTATTCAGTGTTTCATCAAATTATTTCAAAAATAAAATAAATAATATATATAAAAATAATATGTTAGGTTTCCAAATTGCTTTATGAGCTCAATTAGAGAAAAGACTAAACCGTATCTATCTTTATAATTCTATTACCTAAGAGAGTACTTGTTATTCAATCAGTTGAAATTTTAAAAGTGTGTTAATTAATGTATCTAGTATCTGACAATATATTTACTTGAAATCAGGCTGGTTTAATTTATTATAGTCATTATGATTTATCAATATGGCAAACTATGCTTACAATTTGTAAAATGTAAGAAGATTCAAACTAGGAGTATGCACAAGTAAAAGGGACTGGACTTCTGCCATCGTGGGTTTTTATTGTGCACATCCTTATATGACCTTTGGTGAGTTATTAGACCTCTTTTAGCCTCTGGTAGTACAGGAGACTAGGAGATGACTAATGTCTCTTTTTAATACAAAGGCTTTTTCTGATGGCTTGGAACATTTATCATGAGAAATTATAAATAAATCTCCTCGAAAAGGAACTTCATTTCCCTTGTTAGATTTATCCCTAGATACTTTATAATCTTTGTGGCAATTGTGAATGGGAGTTAATTCATGATTTGGCTCTCTGCTTGTCTGCGTTGATGTGTAGGAATGCTTATGATTTTTGCACATTGATTTTGTATCCTGAGACATTACTGAAGCAGCTTATCAGCTTAAGAAGCTTTTGGGCTGTGTTGATGGTGTTTTCTAGATATAGGATACTGTCATCTGCACTGCTTAAGGAAATCATAGAGGACACAAGCAGATGAAAAAACATTTCATGCTTATGGATAGGAACAATCAATATCGGAAAAATAGCCTTACAACCCAAAGCAACTTATGGATTAAATGCTATTCCCATTAAACTACCATGCACATTCTTCAAAAAATTAAAAAAAAAAAAACTGTTTTAAAATTCATGTGAAACCAAAAAGAACTCTCATAGCCAAGACAATCCTAAGAAAAAGAACAAATCTGAAGGCATTATGCTATTTGACTTCATACTGTACTAGAAGACTACAATAATCAAAACAGCATGGTACTGGTACAAAAGCAGACACATAGAAACATGGAACAGAATAGAGAACTCAGAAATAAAACCGCATGTCTACAACCATCTGATCTTTGACAAACATGACAAAAACAAGCAATGGGGAAAAGCCTCCCTATTTAACAAATGGTACTGAGACAAATGGCTAGCCACATGCAGAAAACTAAAACTGGACCCCTTCCTTACATCTTAATCACAAATTAACTCAAGATGGATTAATGACTTAAATGTAAAACCCCAAACTATAAAAACCCTAGAAGAAAATCTAGGCAATATCATTCAGGAGATAGGCAAGAGCAAAGATTTTATGATGACATTGCCAAAAGCAATTGCAACAAAAGCAAAAATTAACAAATGAGATATGATTAAACTAAAGAGCTTCTTCACAGCAAACAAAACTATCATCAGTGTTAAAAGACGACCTACAGAATGAGAGAAAATTTTTGCAATCTATCCATCTGACAAAGGTCCAATATCCAGAATCTACAAGAAACTTAAGGAAATTTACAAGAAAAAAAAAAAAAAAAACCTCGTAAAAAATTGGGCCAAGGATATGAACAGATATTTCTCAAAAAAGACATACATGCAGCCAACAAACATATGAAAAAAGCTCAACTTCACTGACCATTAGAGAAATGCAAATCGAAACTACAATGAGATACCATCTTACAGCAACCAAAATAAAACCAAACACCACATGTTCTCACTTATAAGTGGAGCTGAACAATAAGAACACATGGACACAGGGAGGGGAACAACACACACTGGGACCTGTCAGGAGAGGCCTGAGGGCAGGGACAGGGAAAAGAGCTAATGCATGTTGAGCTTAATACCTAGATGATGGGTTGTTAGGTGCAGCAAACTACCATAGCACACGTTTACCTATGTAACAAACCTGCACATCCTGCACATGTAGCCACCACACCTGGCTAATTTTTGTATTTTTAGCAGAGATGAGATTTCATCATGTTGGCCAGGCTGGTCTAGAACTCCTGACCTCATGTGATCCACCCCACTTGGCCTTCCAAAATGCTGGGATTACAGGAGTGAGCCATGGTGCCCAGCCAATTTTTATATCCTTGTTAATACATGCTAAAACCTTCCTTTGGTTTGTCTTAGCACAGAATCTATGCCACAATACTGTGTCTAATTTCAACACAAACCCAAGTATGTTTAAAATGGGTATGTCACAGATTCAGAGAAAGAAGTGCTTTCACACAAGGTGAGTAATATGGACAAACACAGTATCTACCCCCTGTGAAGGGAGGCCAGGCCCACTGTGCTTCACATTCCTAAGTGGGTATCAGTGGGGTTAAGTGGTGATCTCAGTGTCTACCTCCATGTGGCATCAACAAAATAGTCAATGTGTGATACAAGTTGGGGTAATAGACACTCTGTTTTCCTTCACTTATGATGTCAGTGGAAGCTAATGAAGAGCTGAACTTCCTGCCTCCACACATTAAGAAGAAAGAAATAGGTGGTTGGAGGTGGGGTAGTTGTTATTCTGCTTCCTCCGTGTCACTAGGCCCCAGCAGGGAGCCCTCATTTATGCAACAACAGAGTGATCTAAGTCAGCCCTCCACTTTTCCCAACCTTAGTAGCACTTGAGTTCGAAGAAAAACACATCATATAATTCCTTTCAGAGACAAGTTGGTGCCATACTTTTGCTGAGAAGCTATCAGCAGGGCTGAACTTCCACTCTGCTTGTCTGCAATACAGGCAGTGTAAAGTTTTATTCCACTTTTGTTGAGACCCAATGGTACACTAAATATACATACATACTCAAACTGCCTTCACACTACAACTCAACAAGACGACGGGCTAATAAAAACAAAGAAAGATTAAGATTCAGAGTATCATAAAATAATAGCCTAAACATCAAGACTATAATGAAAAAACACTCATCATACTAAGAACCAGATAAATCATAACATGAATAAGAAAAGACAATCAATAGATGCCAACACCAAGATGAAGCAGATTTGGGAATTATCTTACAAGGACTTTCAAACTGCCATTGTGAAATAGATTCTGGAAACCACAGAGCCAAAAAGTGCAATATCTGAAATGAAAAATTCACTAGATGTGCTCAATAGTAGAGATGACAGAGAATGGAATTTTTGTTCTTGAGGACAGAACAATACAATTTAAACAATCTGGAAAACAGAGAAAGTAAACTGAAAAAATCAGAGTCTTAGGGACCTGTAGGACAATAACTAAAGAGCTAACATTTATATAATCAAAGTCTTAGAAGGAAAAGAAATAATGCGATTAAAAAAAGTATCCAAAAAAGTAACTAAAAAATTTTCAAATTTGTTTAAAGACATAAGGTACAGGTTCAAGAAGCTGGATAAACACTAAATACATAAATTCAAAATAATTCATGCTGAGACATATTGTATTGAACTTCCGAATACTAAAGAAAAAAAAAACTGCTGAAAGAAATCACAGATAAAAAGCACATACTTGTAGGAAGACAGAAATTTAAACGACAGTTGATTTCTCATGTGATACAATGAAGACCAGAGGAATTGATCCATTATTTTTCAAATTCTAAAAAAAAAATTAATCATGAATTCCATATTTAGCAAAATTACCCTTCAGAACTGAATGACAAAATAAAGATATTCTCAGAAGAATAAAGACTAAGAGAACAGGAGAGAATTTTGTGTGGTTATAAATGGTATAAGAAGGATCCTGGTGGGGATGTTATAATTCTGTATAGTCACTGCATCAATTTCAATATCCTGATTATGATATTTTACTATAGTTTTGTAAAATGTTTATTTTAGAGTACAGTGGATAAAGGGTGCATAGAATTTCTGTGTTACATATTTATTATACTCGCATGTGAATCTACCATTATCTTAAAATAAAACGTTTAGTTTGTAAGACTGACTTTCCCACTTCCTCTGTAACAAGATTGATGCTAAATTAAATATTTCAACTGAGGCTTTTAGAATGTCATAGATAATGGAGGCATAGTTCACCATATAGAAGGGTCTGAGTAGGTATCTGAGAGTTCATGAAACCTCCTAAACCTTTACAGCCAAACAAGGGAATAAAATAAAATGTATGGAAAAATTTTAAGAATTATTTTGGAAAGAACTGCGCTGTGAACTACATTCTCTCTCTTCACTTATGTCAAGAGAGAGGTGTATTTTTAGAGCTTGCTCTATTTATCCCATAGTAAGAATTGTCCTAATGAAAAACAACAACACTAATAATAACAACTAAAAGTTTGAAGAATTTCAGGGGAAAAGAGAGGAAATAATCTTCAGAAGTGTCACTCAGTTTGTCAGAAAGAGTTTGTGACAGAGATTGGTACATGTACTTTGGTCAGTATTAATTTATTCAACAAATGTTTGAATGTTAAATGGACAAAACATTTTAATGTTATATACTCAAATATATACAGTGATATCTTCTTGGTGGTGTGATATGGGATGTGGTTATTCTTTTTATTTGCTTAGAGTCAATAAAAAGGAAAATGACAAAGAGCAAGGTAATAAACACAAAGTAAACTCCAGGCATGTCAGAAATGCTCCCTGAAACTCAATACATTTTATTCCAATGCGTGAGACTAGTTCTCACAGAAACTTTAGTGAATTTTAAAAGTACAACTCATTTTTAATTGTTATGGAATTTTTCGACTTACAATCTAATACGACCACAATGAGAATAGGACAAAATAAAAAGATGGTTAGTTGGCACATGATTCTAAAAATAGGAAGTATATTCAAAATTTTGTTAGCCTTTAATCCAAATATGGAAGAATATTTTTATCCTACTTGTGGTTACCCAATCATGAAAAGGGGATCTAAATTCTTGGTTGTTTACCTCCACATCTGCCTTCAAAATAAAAGTCATAGGGGAAATACAACAAATGATATACATTCAACTTCTCTAAGTTATTATTATCATTATCATATAATGATATATACAATGATATACAAATATATATATTATATATTATATATTTTATATATATATATGTAAGGTTATTGAGTGAGCAACCCTTTCAAACAGGTAAGAGTAACTCTGGGATGGGCAACCATATGTCAGTGTACAGGAAAACTCACATGATAACCATGGAACGTTTTTCTGAACTATTAATTTAAATTAGTGAAATTAATTAGAATCTCAATTAGGTATTTTTCATGGTAGATTGACTACTTCTACAATGTTACAAGTTCATGAGCTGTGATGCATGATATTGCAAAGTTCAGGTAGCTCATAAAGAGCTGCTCTTATATGGAAATTGAATTTGTAAATTAAGTACAATTCTGTCCAGTGAAGAATGTTTTAATTCAGCCCTCAATTATTTATGAGGCATGCACCTTTTTTCAGGAGACATCAGTTTAAATAACTAGGTAATGCTCAGGATTAACAATTATGGAGCCCTTTCAATAAGACAATATTGAATAAGCACTCATGGGAACTCAGATATAATTTTGAACCATAATAATTACTATTGCTTTAATAAAACTTCATATGCATTCTGCACCCACAAGATTTGCTCAGCTTTATGTATTTTACTCTTTTGCTCAACCTAAAATATTAGTTTTAAATTCTCTCATGTCACAAAAATTATTCTATCTATTATTTTCTGGAAACTAAATCTGTCAGAGGACTCAAATGCCCCTATTAAAGAAGGTGAAAAGTAATCTAGCAGAACAAATATTAGAAAAAAAAATCCATTGACTGATAAACAAAGACCAAAATTGTAGATTTAAAACATGTGTCACCATTGTAAAAGCAGCCCTTTCTTCCCTGAAGACAGTGAATTGGAAAGGTTTTTGAAGCATAACTCCTAGATTCTCACTTAAATTCTTATCCAAGAAATGTATCTGCAAAGCTAGCTGAACTCATCTTCAAGAACTGCTCACTGCAGAGTCAGATCATATGTGCATTAAGCCAATTCCAGTTACTAGAGACAGTATGTACTGGATTTTCAGCGCTCTAAAATCCATGTTTACACAGTTAGGTGTGTCCACTGGCTGAAACTTAAGGATCAAAGTTTTAAATTTAAAACTTTAGGTTAACCAGAGTAAAAAGGGAAAAGTTTACCAAAAAAAAAAAAAAAAAAAATCATCTTATACTACCAAATAGCATGGTTGTCATTTGGTAAATCATCAAAGCAAAATAAGTCCTATTTAAATTATAGCACTGACAGAGATCTTCAATGTGATTTTGAATATCCTTGTTTTTGTAAAATAGCAGATAAGCAACAAACTCCTTAATGCTTACAAACAAGCAAAAACCAAGAGAACAAGCAGAATTGGCAATTGACATGAAGTACATAAGAAGAAAGAAATATACCTGGTAAGGTATATTTGTTTGTTAGCTATCTAACTGATTTTTATTAAAAATGATGTTTAGAACATAAAAAATGAAGGCCTGTGGGAGGCAAGACATAGATTTTATATTACCACAATAGCACTTACAAGGATATGAAGGGAAGAAACAACTGGGTATGTGATTTAAATGTAGATTAGCTGAAAGAGAGATGCTATCATGACCTCGCTTCATAAATACTGGATAAAGCAGGAATATGCAAAGAGGGCTGGTGATCTCCTAGCATGGCCAGAACTAGGAGGCTAGGAGGCCAGTGGGAGTTGAGTAAAATATAGAGAAGGCCGAATAACACCATTCTTGGATGCAGAGCCCATTCCTTCTTTCATTTTTTTTTTTTTTTTTTTTTTTTTTGCTCAAGAGGCAAGAAGCCAAGAAATTCCACTGGGCCTTGAGTTTTTTAGGATTCTAATTCACAGAACCAAATACCAACAGGAATCTTAGTAAATCCTAATGTAGGATGACTGAGGGTCCTTGAAACTCAGAGAGGCAGAAGTTTTGTGGAAAGAAAAAAATGCAGCACCAGCCCTTGGATAGTACTAGCCAGTGGACTACACCTAAATTAGGGCATTTCATACACTTGAAGTGTTAGAATATATAAGAAAACCTCTTGAATATAAGCCAAAAAGTAAAATGCAAAACACGCAAGACAGATTAAATAATAAATGATATATTTTTAGAAACAAGGATTACATATTTCAAAACTCTTCTACCTTCCATACAAAATGAATTATGACATGCTCAAGATTAGCCAAGTTGCCTGGAGCCCTCCTTCACTCTGCACTGTGGAGATATTATGTCTCCTATCACACTTGAAATTTCAAAGTAGAAATTATTCTTCTGACTTATTAATATTGATAGAGAAAAACCCTAAAGTAGAAAGTTGAGTACTTTCACAAGTAACTAGACTTCTTGCTTTTAAGGAGAAAGTTGTGTCTAAAATATCCTATTTGGCATCTCATCCCTTATCCACAGATTACTTTGGCTGGCAATAGAAAAAAATCAAAAATGTTAAACATAAAGTTAAACAAAAATTTATAACAGAGAAATTCAAAGAAAATTTTGAACTTAAGAAAAGTTTACCATAGTAAATACAGTAAATGGTAAATGTGCTATAATAATAAGTGCCCTGCTCAGCATGGCAGGAGAGTGGCTGAGAGGAGGAAAAATTTCTGGAAATAAAACTAAAGCACTTTAAATTTTATAGGCATATATTAAAATTAAATTCCATATATATGAAAATAGATGCTTAAACTATAAAATAAAGGTGGTTCGGAGAGTGTTTTAGTGTTATAACAAGTGTTAATGTTAGATGTTCTATTATTTAATCTAGATTTAAAGCATTTTAGAATATTGCTTTATTTAACTTTTTCTATAGAAGCAAATGGCTTTATATGTTTACATGTTTACATGTTTTGTATTTGAAAAGTAAAACAGGCCAGGTGCAGTGGCTAATGCCTGTAATCCCAAAATTTTGGGAGGCTGAGATAGGAGAATCACTTGAACCCAGGAGTTCAAGATCAGCCGGGGGAATCTAATGAGATTACATCTGTACCAAAAAAAAGTAAAAGAGCTTACTGGTGAAAAAAAGAAAAAACTTACGACAAAATTACACTGAATCTAATTACATATGTACTTAGCATTATACACATATATGTTAAATTGCCAGAAATCACCATTTTGGATATAAATATAAATTGTGTATAATTTATATTCATATAATGACTGTAGCCAGCTAAATAAATTAAAAATATACTATATATTTGTATTCAAATGGTCAGAATGTCTTTTGATTCCATAGATGTATGTGTCTAATTCCATGTAGATTTGGAAATTTAGAATTACTGGTGGATAGCAAGTGACATCTTGTTTTGTTTTGCATGAATGCCTTTGAATAGAATTATTAAATCCTTTCACTATCCTTCTCTATTCTTCTCCTGGCCCCAACAAGCTGGCTCTTAGAACTTTTGCCACAGATTTTGACCTGCTACTGATACTCTATGGATCAAGTCCTTACATGGCTCTAATAGCATCATTTCATCCCTTTACTGGTTTAGGCCCAGGATTGGTGACAGTCTCCTACCATTGCTAGTCTCTGAGTGACTTGATATTTCTTGGTTGTTTCCTTAAACATTACATGACTATGAATATAGTCCTTTAGGTAATTTTATTTGATATGTATTTGTGTACCCATTCTTCTGTATATGTATTAATTGACTATTTATATGTATTGATTTCTATAATGTTTATAATATTCTTGGCCCACGAGTTTTTAAAACCTGACAAATTACCTTTATTGATATATTTATTGTTTTTTCTTTTCTCAAGTTGTTATTTGTATTACAAACTTGTTTATACTTGGGCTTTTTTGTTTTGTCTTTTTTGTGTTTGTTTTGTTATTCAGTTTATAGTTTTCTATAATTGTATGGATCATGTATATTTATTAAATTTATTTTGGTAAATGAGTTTGTTTCCTATTCCCCAGAAGCACACTGCAGCCAGTTGTTCTAAAATAATTTATTGAAGAATTTAGTTTTCTTATAATCTCTAAATTCTTCCTATATAACATATTAACATTTCTGTATATAATGTTTATCTTCATTCAAAAATGTATTACATTCAGTATAACTTTTTAGTAGTTATTTTACGTCAAAGAGTGTAGAAATTTGGGGAACTTAACATTACTTGCTAGGCAACACGTTAACTTGCCACAATTTCACAAATGTTGGTGGAACTTGCAAGAATCCTGGGACAGAGCAAAAGGAGCTCAATGCTTGCCAGATCTCCTTGATAAAGGTCCCAAGCAGTTGAAGTGAAGATGCCCAGGCAGTTGTTGTGCGTGCAGTGGGTTTGCTTTACAGCTGAAAAACTCCATGCTTAACCCTGAACCTTTTATAATTGACTGGATGAAGACATTTTCTGTATTATACTGGGTGGCGAACAAATATGATCTGTCCTCCGGAGGGAAACATTATGTCAATCTTCTAAAGCTGTTTGCTATATAACAGAATCAGAAAAACAACAACAACAACAACAAGAACAACAACAACAAAAAACATAGCCAGTGTCCTGGATGCAAGATGTGCAGAAATTCAAAAGACCCATGTGAAATCATCTACTAACATTAAAAAATACAAGAAAATAACTGATTTTGGTAGAGGTATTTTGTCATTAACCAGACTATGAATATTTTAATTGATTTACTCTTTTTCCATAATTAATTGTATTAGAACTTTTATACAGACAAATCATTAAAAAATACTGATATTTTTGCTTCTTATTTCAAAATCTATCCAGTTTCTTTTCACCTTTCTTGTCCAATGACAGTACTCAGAATTCCAGAAAAAAAGTTTTAAAAATTCTATTGATAATTAAGTTTACACTCCTCACTTTAATCAGGGCACAACTAGATTTTCCCCATTAAGCATGATTGCTGTTTGGTGATACATACATGAAAACACACAAACACACATTTATACACATTCATTTAGCAGACTGGGACATTCAACTACACTCATTACTTACAAAAAGTTTTAGTGGATTCTTGGCCAAAGTTCAGGAGAAATATTTCTTCTTGCCAGGATCTAAATGACTTGTTTTATTTTTTAGCAGAAATAATGTCAAAAGAATTTCTTACTTTCAAACAAGTATTTCTTTATCATAAGAAATATCTCTAAAAACACACTATAGTGTTAGAAAAAAGAGAGAAAAACAGTAACAGTAAGACAGTGTAGTCTATTTTTGTTGACACACGCTTCCATTTCTAAGATATCTATTGATAGCCTGATGTGGACCTGTAGAGCGTGGGGACTCTCACATTTCCTTTATCTCCCCACCCACATCTTAGTTTGTTAGTTAAGTCGTTATTTTGTACTGACATTGTTTACGGCATGTCATACTTATATAACCATAAGTGACAAAAATATTAAATTTATATATACATGGAGATCATATAAATTCCTGCTCACAATCAGTCATTTTCTCTCCTAGATTCTTTCTTTAAATTTTCTATTACTCTTTCATTATCTGGCTCAACTTAATTGCTAAATGGTTATGTCATTCTTAAGAGGAGTATATACATAAATACACATGTACACATATATATACACATATACACAAATATATACATATATATGTAGTCTTTCAGAACTGTATATGTGTGTGAGTGTATGTGTATATATATGCATATACAAAATCTTTCAGAACTGTGTGTGTATGTGTTCGTGTATACATATACACACAATAAAAACTTTTATTGAGTATATATATACACACATACAGGACTGTATATATATGTATATACATATATATACACACATAGAGTTCTGAAAGAAATATATATATTTCAGAACTGTATAAACATGGTTACAGAAATTTCTGGCATTGGTTACTATTACAGAGAAACACTAATGTGAATCTGATTTTCATTCTTGGTAAGATTTGCCGTTTTTCTGTCAAAATGTTGATTATAATTTTAAAATTTATACCTGATTTTCCACAATGTAAAAAGCGCTTTAGTTATTCTTTCTTTATTTCCTTAACATTCAGTTTGCTTTTTCAATGGAAATATTTATTCCTTTCTTTTTATTTTATTTTTATTTTTGGGGGAATTTATAGGTATTTTTATTCAAGTAAGACATTTTGACAGCAAATTTCTGAAGACTTTTCAGGTCTAACTTTTTAGTTCTCCAGAGGGGTTGACAAAAATTTTATTGAATCATGTTTGTCTTCTCAATGTATGAAGTATTTTCGCAGGGTTTGGTTTAATATTTTTACCTATTTGTGAAATCAATTTTGTGTTCTCCTTGATTTTTACATTTTTAATTTATTTGGTCAGTTTGGGGAAAGTTTTCTTGATATTGTTTGTATATTTATTTGCTGTGATTTCTGTTTGTTTGTGTTTGTTGTTACTGTTGTTTGTTGAGAAAGAATCTCGCTCTGTCACCCAGGCTGGAGTGGAGTGGTGCAATCTTAGTTCACTGTAGCCACAATCGCTCAGGCTCAGTTACTCCTTCTACCTTAGCTTCCCAAGTAACTAGGAATATAGGCATGCACCACCATGCCTGGCTAATTTTTTTTTTGTACTTTTTGTAGAGATAGTGTCTCACTACATTGCCCACGCTGACCTCAAACTCCTGGTTTCCAGTGATCCTCCCTTCTCAGGCTCCCCAAGTGCTGGGATTACAGGCATGACTACTGCCACTGGTCTTGATGTGATTTTTTTTTTTTTTAAATCTCCATTAGTCATTTTCTTCTCAACCATACTTACTGTGTTCTGTATTAAGGATAATGGTTTTTCATAAAAATATTTTCCAAAATACAGTTGCATCTCATTATCTAAACAATATTTCAAGCAAGAGCTTTACTTACTGTTTCTAAGTGCTGTAAAGTTTATTGAAAATAGAATCATGTAGACTGTTAATTTGGGGAAAGTACCTATTTTTACCTATTTATAAAAGCTTTATTGTGTTCTCCTTGATTTTTACGTTTTTAGTCTATTTGGTCAGTTTGGGGAAAGTTTTCTTGTTATTGTTTTTTAACCTATGCTTAGTTTGCCACATTTTCTCTAATAATAAAAATAACATAAATATTGAAGACATATCAGTAACGGTACTGTGCTTTAATCAGAATACAGTACAAGTGAAATGCTGACTACACATTGCTTCTTGTGCTTTCATCTTTAAGTAAATATTCCAATTTAGCTTCAGTGGAGTACATTGCAGTGAGTGAGTGCATACATTTAAAGTTACGAACTTTTTATACAAAAATATTAATACACTTACATATACTGTCCTAATGAACATCTCTTCTAAATCGTTGATGTTTTCTTGTTACTAAAATCCAAATAATGATATATTTTCACAAGGATATACAAGTGATTTGTTGTAACTTGTAAGCACCCTGTCTTCAGATATTAAACCAGCTACCAAGAAAATCGTATTTGAATATATATGTTTTCACAGTTCAATTCAATGGGAAATTTTTTCCATTAGAATGGAAAAATGTCAAGTTGCTTAAATAAAAACAGTGAGTGTGAAGAAGAAATTTGTGAGACATAAATAAGGGATAATTTTGCAGTAATAAATAAATTTAAATTCTTGAGAAAATATCTAGTTGTAATGATTGCTCATTAGATTCAGATGAAATTTTTGTTCAATTTCCTCATCTATGTCACCATTTATAAATATTGTTTACAATAATCTTTCCTAAGAATGACATTTGATGTTTTCTTGAGAAATATATGCCAATTATGAAAACAATAAGATTAGGATTTATAGAATTAACTGAAATATCACAATATTCTAACTAGGACTGAAGGAAGTTGAATATTAATATAAAAATTTGGTGAAATATTTTAGCATCAGAACTATGTAGCAAGTTTTACATTTCTGGTTTTTCTTTACATTTCCTACTTTTATTCTTATTAATATCTCTTTGGTTATACAGAAAAAATGACCAAAGTATAAAACTGGTAAAATTTCTTCCAACATTTATATCTATTTGCAATTAGAATGAATCTTTGAATATGTGAGAAATCTGCATATAGTAAAATAACAAATCTTTAAAATAGTTTTTGTAACAGAAATCAAACTTTCTGAAAAACACTAAATATTACTTGTCTTAAGTGACTAAATATTTGAAAATTTAGAGAGTAACTTAGAAAGTGTATAATTTATAATTTATAAGATACAAATATTTTGGAAAATGTTTTCAGAATGTATTTCTTCACCCTCAAACTTTCCTTTATACAGAATGTAATTTCTCAGTTGAACAAAGTGATGTACTTATTTTTCAGTGTTTGTTTTCCTCCACTGAATACACAGATCATGTGTCCATCTTTTTATTTTTAAAAATAAATAAATATAATATATTTTAGTTTTATGAATTTTCTATAAATTTTATCCTCTACCTTGCATGTGGCGAAATGTTAATACAAATTGTATTACTAGCCAATAGATTATATTTTTAAACCTTTAGAATTAAAACAAGAAACCTGCTCTTATGTATAAATCAGTTTTGATACTTTTTAGACTTTGTTCATTAGTATCTACCATAGTGAATCTAATTTAACACGGATTTGTGGAGTGATGCATTATATATAAAAGTATGCTTTTCTCTCAATAATGCTGTAATTCAAGTAATAAAGTTGAGGTTTAAATATATAGCCAACAGGAATTTTCATATTAGGCACACTTCATATTTTACCATTTTAAAAACCTTGGAATGCTCTATAATCATAATTTAGATATTTGACTTTAAATGCAGTATCGTTCTTAAATTCAAAAAGTTTCCATAAAGTGAACATAATATAATTTATATAATTGTTTAAAGAGATTTAGAGACATTGAAGCTATATTCATAAAGTTTCTAACATTTTTTTCTTAACACACATATGTATAACACATTTAGCAAATTAACATTAACATATGATTTTTTGACTTTTAATTTAATGTTTTCTTGTATCTTTATTTTTAATTTGTTAAATTAGAGTATTAGATATTAATATTGTAGTTTGAAAAATGAGAACATAGCTTATTTACATCATTTTATTCTTCCCCTGGCTTCTAATTTTGATAGTCACTATAACTACCTTGTAGACAAGCAATATGTCTTAAAATTATTGGTCTCAAATAATTGAGTTTTGTTGCCAAGGGGACTTTTGGCAATATTTGAAGACATTTTTTGATATTGGGACTTAGGGAAAGAGAAGCTACTGGCATGCAGGGGGTAGAGGCTAAGGATACTATTAAACACACAAGAAAAGAAAAGGCTCCACAATAAAGGAAAGGTCCAGGAAAGGTCCCTACAGCAAAGAGCAAAATATCAATATCACTCATATGGCAAAAACATCTTTTAATTGGAATATTTAAATAATGTTTGCACCAACCACTTTATGTCTTTCAGGTATGTTAGAATAAGACACATGTGTTAGAATATAGTGTTTGTCACCTGGTATCTTTATCCTCTTCTCACTCATTTGATCTACCTACCTCTTATTCCAAGTGGTTTCTGTGAAAGTTATAATAACACTACATTCTATAATAGTATTAAATTCTTCGTTAAATGTTCTATAGGTTTATTTTAAAAGTTGGAACATAAACAAATGATACTTGCATTATAATTTTGTAATAAACTTACACTCTAAAAATTAAGTTAGATACTTTTCCTTCTCTATTGGTAAAATGTCCTAACCCCTGTTCCAATCATACAAATATTATCATCCAGGTCAAATTAAATTTTAATTTTTGGAGCCATAAATTATTCAAGTCATGAAATATTAAAACTTTTAATTTGCTAAATATATCGACTATAACTTTTGCTTCTCATCTAAGTTAACTTTCTGTTTTTATTTTCTTTTCCATAGAAAGAAGAGAAACAAATGCTTATACTACAGATTACAATCCATCCACAGTTATTTAATTATCTCACTTTTTGTACTGAATATATTTCACTTTTTCTTTTTGAAGACATTCCTGTTGGTGTCCAGTAACCTCTTTTCCAATTTTACCAACTAATTTTTAGTTATGATACATCAATTTAATTTTGGGGTTTTTTTGCTTATATCTTTATATATGAAACTATATAAATATACCTTATTTCATCCTGTGTCATTCATTTACTTGACTTTCATTTTTGTTTTACTAGTTATTTTTCATACAAGATATATTGATTGGTAAATTTTCAAATTTGTTGTATACTTTAAAATGCCATTTGTTATTGTTGTTGCTGGAGGAATTGAGCTTCATACTTACCTAATAGTTTGGGTATATAGTTTTTGATGCAAAATACTTTTCATCCCTAACTCTCAAAGGTTTTGCCCCAATGTCTTTCTGTATCCAACATTTCTTATCAGAGTTATGAAGTCAGCCTTATTTTATTTTTTTATTTGTAAAATGCACATAGTTTTCTCTCTAGAGGCTTTTGCATTTTCTCTTTCTTTTTAGTTTTTCAAAATATCACAATAAAGTGTCAGTTTGGATTTTTCTTTTTTCTACTCAGCACTTGATGTGCTGAGCTCACACAATTTGAGGCCTTGTGTCTCCCTTCAAAGGGCACAAAATGCCATGCTCCATCCATGTCCTTGAACTACAATTCCTTAAGTGATTACTTGAATAAAGAATTTAAGTAATGTATTTTGAAAGTATTAGGTTAGTATTAGGTGCAAAAGTAATTACACAATAGAGGGATTTCAATGAGACTTACTTTCCACAGCTGTGAAATGTGAACAATAAAACTATTCTAATGATTGTTATTTGGAATAAATGAATCAATAGATGTTGAACTTCAGTAGCTGTTCTTTTTTTTTATTCACAATGATGAAAATTTGGTTTTTTTTTTTTTTTGTCTTATCTTTATTCGATCTACATGTAGTACATAGGTTAAGCCCTGGGTTTCTTATTTTCTGTTTAATTAAATTAGAAAAAAAAGTTGCCAGTTCACTAAACAGTAAACCACCTTTATCTGCAGAGATACATTCCAAGACCTCCACTGAATGTCTGCAATCACAGATAATATTGAACCCTATATATTTTGTTTTTGCCTATACATACATATCTATGATAAAATACAATTTATAAATTAGGGACAGGAGGAAATTAACAATTACTAATAACAAAATAGTAAAATTAATTGAAATAAGTGACACAAGAGTTACTTGAATACAGCACTGTGACACCAAGACAATCAGTCTGATCACCATGATGGGCACTAAGTGATGAACGGGTGGAGAGCACAGACAGACTGAATGCACTGGACAAAGTGAGGATTCACATCCCTGTTGCGACTGAATGGAGCAGTGTGAGATTTCACCACTCTATTCAGAAGAGCATGCAACATAAAACATACAGTTTATTTCTAGAATTTTCCATTTCATATGTTTAGACCCTGGTTGACCACAGAAGGGGGAACTGGATAAGGAGGGACTGCTGTATTCATAGAAAATCCAGGTTAGTGTTAAAGATCAAATGAACATCATTTCAGTATCTATTTAGATAACTGATATCTTCATGGATTTATTTTTTTTTTAGTACTAGGCTATGACCAGGAAACACATTATTTTGCTTTTGTTCAGATTTTCCTTAAATTGGGCTTTTTAGCTATATTATATAAAGAGGTTGCTAAGCATCATTTGTTCTGTATTCTGAAAAGAATGGCAAACTAATTCTGAAAGAAAGTCTGATAATTCTTTCAAATTTCCATATTACTTTTAAAAAGTCAAATGTATTAATAATATCATATGAAAAAGTAAACCATAACATGATATGAAATGTAGACAAACATTTTGTCAAAAATCCTATTTTAGGGTACATATCAGGTAAACCTCCTCAAAGCAAACACACCCTTGATTTGTGATAACTTATGGGATAGAGGGTTAAAACTGGATAAATACTAAAAGTAGGAGTTATTATATCAAAGAGGATTTTTTTTAAGTTGTTATTTTATAAATCTAATTGTTTCTCCCCAATTTAGGAGTATTTTTTTTCAGTTAAGGCCTCATCTAAAAATGACTGTTACTGCTCTAATACAAAGACTGTATAACCCTTTGATGCTTCTACAGTACATCTCAGAGACTGCTGTGTGAAAGCAGTGCTCTGGATGATACTGACAGATGACGCTAGCATTTTCTGAAGAGTAGAGTGTAAATAAAGCAGATCAGAGAGGGTTGAAAAATGAAAATGCTATCAAAAAGTTAGCAAAATATATTGGGAGATTAAGAACCTGCTTATATTGAAATAACCATTAGTTAATGTTTGAACTTAACAATTATATTAAAATTTTAGGAAAAATAAGTGGTAATTTAAGTGCATATTAGCAAAAAAAAAAAAAAAAGAAAGAAAAAAGAGTACAAAGAGCTATCAGAATCAGGAAAGTAAATATACATACATTAGATTCAAAATAAAAGAAGAGATACTACTTTTCGTCATATATGAATAAGATGACAGGGAGTCATTCCATAGTAAGGAAGATAGAGGTAAAAAGAAAGAATTGGAAACAAAGTAACTTTTAGTCATTCATTTAGAGGTGGCAGTGTGGGTCTTTTCTAAATAATTTGGGAGTCAGTGAGAGCTTGAAAATGTGGGGACCCTAAATAAAGAAGTTGTTAGTCATACTGAAAGGAGACATGGAGTGCATTTTTTGTTTTCGTCGACTTCTGCAAAGCCAGAACAGAGAAGCTCTACTGCAGTTTGTTCTGAGGAAAAGAGGACATGGATCCCAGATAATGATAGATAGATTCTAGTGGCTTATCTTAATCTTGTACACATGATACTTTCCCTCAGAGAAGTTAAACTATGAGATTTGTGTCTTGACTCAGAGCCTTCTCATTTTCCCCAACTTCCCTGGAAACTATGCATTATTACTTACGCAGCTTTAATCACTGTGTTGCTTATGTCCCCTTATTACCCAAGTGTACTGATCCCTCTTAATAAAAGCAGAAATTTCTCAATTCTTAATGCCCTTGTCTTATTTGTTATTTTTACCTTTGGATTGCCAAACTCCCCTAAATACTAATTTTAGTTTTCTCTATTAATTTCTGAATCACATCTCAATCCATTTTAGCTTGTTTCTTACATATACAATTATGTAATTATTTTTTCAAATGCTGTTAATGATTCTTTAATTCTCAGATTCAACGGGCATGCCTCAGCCTTTCTCTGGTTGGCTTTTTACCTTCACATGACCTTTTCCCACCCCATCATCATCGAAATCATCCTTCCTTGATAACATTCACATATTTCCTAAATCATTTTCTCTTACTTAATGAGCTTCCCAAATGTTTATTCTGTCTATGTCATTTACTATAATTTTATATGCAGTTGATTCCAGAAATATTGCCCCTACACAAAATATCTTTCCTCAATTCCAGATCAGTCTTCAATTGATTGGAAACTTCGTCCTGAATATACATAGAAACCACAAATGGAATGTTCAAAACTCATTAACTTTGTACCAGAAATGCTCATTTGTATTCTGGATCTCACTGTATGTCACCAACATACCAAGACGCTGTATAAGCAAGATTTTGAGAGTTTAACTATTTATTTTTACCCCATCTGCTTCACCTGCAACTAATATAATATTTAGTTGTGTCAATTTAACTTCTAAACATTGCTCCAATTTATCTATTCCTCTCAATTCCTTTTGACATTATTCTCTACTTTCTATCACATGTACTGTTACAATAGCATCCCAACTGATTCTATGCAGTCAATAAGAGGTTCAAACTTCTATTTGTCCTACCAGATTCTCACTAAAGAAGAAGAAGAAATAAAAGCTGATCTGCACTGATTCAATTCCATGGCTTGCATCTGACCACGGCTATGATTTTAATGTTCATCTGATCCAAAACTCATGTTGAAACTTAATTTTCAGTGCAACAGTATAGAGGGTGGGAACTAATGGGAGGTGTTTAAGTCATAAGGAGTCCACCTTCATGAATGTATTAATGCGGCTATAAAAGTGCTTCCAGAAGTGGGTTGACTCTCTTGTCCCTTCTTCCTTCTGCCATGTGACCATCCAGTCTCCCTCCCCTGTGCAGCAGGAAATGTGCACAGGGCCATCTTGGGAAAAGAGAATAACCTCACTAGGCACCAAATCTGCTAGCACTTTCACTGTAAACTTTCCAGTCTCCAGAACTCTGAGTCAATAAATTTCTGTTTATTATAAGTTACCCAGTCTCTGGTATTCTGTTATTGGAGCACAAAACAAATTAAGAGAACCATGCTTTCAATAATTGGAGTTTTTTTCATCATTATCATCATCTTATTAAGTGAAGGCTTACAGTGTGGCAGTCACTTACAGATATTTTACTTGATTTGTCTGATTATATGAGTCATTGTCCACATTTTGCAGAAAACTAGGTTTTAGGGAGATTAAAAGACTTGCTAATAAATAATGGAGCTTGGATTAGAAATTAGTCTCCATGCGATTGTTCCGTTTATGTTTCTGTACTTAGTCATCATTTGCATTTACATTGTTTGGTTTAATTTACTTGTTCACTTTTTCCTATCTCCTGTAACAACATAAACAGGAAAACAGTGACCTCATTTGTTCTGACCATGAGTATTTCTTTAGTAATTAGACTAAAACTATGTACATAATACACACTCAATGAATAATAAATAAGCCTAGCAAGTCTATCTATAAAGCCTGTGATTTTATATTAACCAGTACACTGTGACAGTCAAATGAAATGTAATTGACATTCTTTTGGAATGTCCTTTCTTCTCTCAAATGATTATATATTTGATCGTCCTATGTATTTGGTGATACCTCTAGATAGCTACCTTTGGACCGGCACCATTTAATCAGTTCATTCTTGTCACAATATTGCTACATAGTAAACCATCCCAAAACTCAGGACTTAAAACATCAATAAAATATTCCTGTGTTCACATATCTGCAGATCAGCTGAAATTAATCTTTCTAGACTGGACTTAGGCTCTGTGCTTTGGTCTCCGCCCGGGTTTAGATCTGCTTTTCATGTCCTTTGTTATGAGATAAGAAAATGAATATACAGATAGAAAATGGCCAGACTATATATAGAAAAGGAGCTCTGACCACAATCTGCAGCAACTATTCCAGGAAGCTAACTCATTATCTCATAACCAGCCCAGGAGCTCAACCTGCTATCTATAAATCAGACTTATAGAACGTCAGGCCACTATCTGTAGCACAAGTCTAATAAACCAAACAATAACCCTGATAATAATCAACCCCAAGTATAAAACTTAAATAATTAATGACATTTTTCCTAACCTTTGGTCCTGCTTCCAAGGTAGAACCAACCAGACAAAGGCAAATACATGCCATTATCCAATTACATAGGATGTCCCACCTATAGCTAGCCCACCTACAGCTTACACCATGTCAACAACCTACAATCGGGGCATATCTGAAGCTTTCTGTTTTTTCGGCTATGAAGTTTTCTCACTCCTCTTCCTGCTTTTGGGTCTCTGCTAAATGCAAATGATATAGTAAACTCTAAATAAGTAGATTTTCCTTGTTCCCATTTGACTGATCTTCATTTATTTTCACAGTGGTCTGTTCCACATTTATCATGATAGGGCCTGAGCTACAGAAGTTATAATGTCTGTCTCTAACATCTTTTTGTCATAGTGGTCACTGGTGCACAAGACTGCAAACCTTCCCTATTAGCATATTTGATATTCCAATTATGTTTGTTTGTTCACATACTGTTGTTTAGAATCTTGTGATATAAATCAGACTCAACCTGAACACCCATGGACTCAAAAATTGTATAATCTAATCATCCTCAGTCAACATGAAATAATGCAACAGGGACAATATAAACATAATAAAAATTTCCTTTAAAAAAAAAGAAAAAATGTCCTTTTAAAAAAAGGAAAAAATGTTTAAAGAAACTGTCATCCAATTCCCCTACACTGAAGAAAACAAATATTATTTGATCAGGCCCCACTTGCACTCCTTAGAAGTGATTTCCACTCCATTGTTGTCCAGCACTCTTTATTCTTACCTTTAGGAGGTATTTTCTTTTTGTCTTAGGTCACTTTGTGATGCTGTAACAAAATGCCGGAGACTGGTTAATTTATTAAAAATTAAAACTGATTTCTCACAGTTCTGGTGAATGGAAAGTCCAAGATCAAAGTGCCAGCAGGTTTGGTGTCTGATGAGGGTCCAGTCTCTGCTTTCAAGAGCACTCCTTGAATACTGTATCCTCTGAAGGGGAGGAACCCTGACAGGAGCTAGAAGGGCCTTGCTAGTTTCCTCCAGTCTTTTATAAAGCTGCTAATCTCATCTATGAGGGATCTGTCCTTAAGACTTCATCACCTTCAAAAGCTCTAATCTCTTAATATTATTGATGTAGGAGGTAGGAGTAGATTCCAGACCAGACTGAAGACTAGCTGAAACAGGGAAGAAGCACTGAAAGCACCTCTCCTTAAGACACATCCACCAGTGCCATGGCAGTTTACCACTTCTATGGCAACACTGGGAAGTTACGGCATCTTTCCATGGAAACATCTCGAAGTTACCACCCCTTTTACTAGAAATCTCTGAATAACTAGTTTCTTAATTTGCATGTAATTGCAAGTGCGTATCATTGCCTACGGGGTAGCCCGGCTCTGCAAGGAGAAGTACCTCTGCTGCTGCTGTACGCCCCCACTTCAATACACATTGCTGTTTAACACCACTGGCTTGCCCTTGAATTCTTTTCTGGATGAAGCCAAGAAGTCCCCCAGCAAAGCTCCAAATGTGGAGCTTGCTGTCCTGCATCACTATCACATTGGTGATTAACTTTCAACACATGAATTTTGAGGGACATTCAGGCTATAATATTTTTCTAATATCCTCCATGGCTATAACTGAACCAGACACTAAAAATATGCCTGCTTGGTAGCTGAGCAAAAATCTGGCAAAACCTTTGCTCAAATGGCATTCTCAAAAGCTTCGGTGAGTCTTTCCACATATTTGATTTCAGTCAACTCCATATTCAAAAGTTACAGACGTAATTATTTTCAAGAATCAGCCCTCCCCATTGCAATATAAACCTAACTGTGGCTTCCTCAAACATAGTCTCTCTAAGACCTTGCCTTTAATCTTTCAACTAGTAGTTTTTTTTTTTTTTTTTTTTTTTTTTTTTTTTTTTTTTTTTTTTTTTTTTTTTTTTGAGACGGAGTCTTGCTCTGCCGCCCAGGCTGGAGTGCGGTGGCCGGATCTCAGCTCACTGCAAGCTCCGCCTCCCGGGTTCCCGCCATTCTCCTGCCTCAGCCTCCCGAGTAGCTGGGACTACAGGCGCCCGCCACCTCGCCCGGCTAGTTTTTTGTATTTCTTTTTAGTAGAGACGGGGTTTCACTGCGTTAGCCAGGATGGTCTCGATCTCCTGACCTCGTGATCCGCCCGTCTCGGCCTCCCAAAGTGCTGGGATTACAGGCTTGAGCCACCGCGCCCGGCCTCAACTAGTAGTTTTATAGCAGAAGGGTCTACAAGGCATGACTGTAATAATTAATGAACAATGGATGTGGTAGCCTTGTGCTTGATATGGCTTCACTCTGATACTTTGTTGGTCCAGCGATACACTTGCCTTTTTCCTTTTGTCTTTCAAGTCTTTACTTGCCTCTCAGTTGCCTTCTCAGTGAGGTGTTTCTGAAATCATATTTAGAATTACATTTGCCAACTTTATAACATTTCTTATCTATCTTCCTTTAGCACTTATCACAATGTAACATGACGTCCTCACCAGCTGCATGTGACCATTGTATTTACTTTAGAGTCCCCAGTTTCTCTAACTATACTTGGAACAGAGTAGATATTCTTTAAATATTTCTTGAATAAATGAATGAATGAGTGAATGATTCTAATGGAGCTCTACCCTAATTTATAAAATTCAGAGCTAACATCAAGAGAAAAGATATATACTGACTTACTTCAGCCCAAATAAAGAGAATGTAAAATACTGTCTCTTCTCTTTAAGGAATTTTCTTACCTAGCTTTCCCTGAAGCACTACCTATTATTGTAGACAAAATCAATTAATCACATTTTGTTTGAGCTAAAAGAATTAACTTTTAAAATTATGCCGTGTTATGTCTAAAATTTCTAAGTTCATCTAGCAATATTCTGGTACATAGTTGTGTCTAAATTATTTCTTGATTCTGGGATAAGCTTTTCTGGAAGTAGGGGAGATATAAATATTCTACTACCTGTAAATGTGTTTACTTATTTTATTAAATAATATTAAGGAGACATTCTAGTTTATGCATTGACTTTTTAACACATTTCCAAATATGTTTCAATTACAATAATCTCATCACTTTTAGAGTCCCTGACAAATTTCAGTTATTAAACCTCTAAAATTTGAAACCAAATGAAAAACACTATTACACATAACTAATTCTCTGTAACAATCTACTAACATTAAACAACTAACTATATGTCTGTTTTGCTGTATGTGCACTTTTTTATTACTTATATCCATCTTACTCTTTATTGAGAATGTAGTAATTTATACAATACCAGCAATGTTTAGGTGGACAAGCTTTTTCCAGACATTTACTAACAAAACTTGCTACCAAGCTTTGTAATTTTTAAAAATGAAATTGGCATGATTTATTAAAGGAAAATTTATTCTGAAAACTCTATTAACAGTGTTACTACTGCTCATTGAAAACGAAAATTATTTCCTTGAGTTAGAAGAGCTTTAAAAGTTAAAACTTAAAAAGTTTTAAAACTGAAGGCATTAGGTTAGTTGCTTTTGAATAGGAAACTTGGATAATTTTTAGATTCTCAGTTTAATATTTCCCACATCCATTTGATTGTCTGTCATTTACAGAGTGACATAAAATAATTGCAGATGCTTTTATAAAAATCTATTTTTCTGAGTTCCAACGATTCTTTCCAAATGGTTCCTACTTAACCTGTAGTTCCTTCCTTTTTACTATATTTATACTAATTATCATGGAATATATGATTTCTAGGTAAAAAGTAAATAATTTGACTTACTCTGATAAATAGCCTAAATCTCTTTTTAATAGAATATATTTATAGTAAAATACTCCTCATTATAACAGATTGAAGTCAAAATGTTTCAAACAGAACATTTCACTCCTAAGAACAGGGGATTTCTGAAATATCAGAAACATCATGCCTACTGACAAGGTTCATAAAGTACCAGAGTACTTGTATAAAGGTGCTAAAAATATCATTTTCATTTATATGTACTCTCTTTGATTGCCGAAGTGCTATGAGATGCTATATTTTTCTAATACTAATTTTCTCAGACGAAATGTGTACTATGGGTAAGAAGAGAAAGGTCAAAGTAGAAAGATTGAAATTGATCTTTGTACTATTCAGATTTTTGTCTTTATATTTAAAATTTTTAACTAATCACATTGATTATATAAACAGGGCTGATCTCTAAATGGATTAGGGAAAGACGTTTGCCAAAGTTGCCAATAAGCTTCACAAAAGCTTGAAATCCTTAAAGAAAAGTTATGTAAGACATAGAAAATGCTGTTGAACAATGATAACCACAGCATCAGTAAAAACTGATAGAATCATATTTAGTTTTTTAGCACTATATATCAAATGCATGTAGATATCGTTAACACATACAAATGAGAATATTTATGAGTGGTAGTATGTGATGTAAATTTAAGTGAAAAATAAAAGATGAATGAAGTATTAAGGAGTCATCTTGCATTGCATTCACTGAATCTTCACAAGATTTTTGGTATATGTTTATGGAGAGACACAGATTCCAAATGTGAAATTGAATGAGATTTTGATTTCTTCAGCATTACAGTTGTTGTTGAGAGGGTACTGTTTCAGGCAGCACGGTAGATGAAGGGTGATGTCATTAGTAATAAACCAAACAAGCAAAACTCCTTATTATCATGAAGTTTATATATTGAAGTGAGAGAAAGAAAACAAATAGCATATACTAAACAGTTATGTTATGTGATTCAAATAGCTGAGGGGACACATATGAACATGGGAAACAGGATAAGAAATGTCAGTGGGAGATTGTTGACATCTTGTGTAAGGTTTATAGACAAAATTTTTATTTAAGTACCAGAAGGAAGTGAGGGAAATAACTTTATGGACATCTAGGGGAAGAGCACAGAAAGAGAGGTAAGAGACAGAACAAAGACCAGAACAGATGATGTACCTAATGCTGTGAAGGAACAGGAGGGAGAAGGGTACGACTAGAAGACAGATGAGAAAGGAAGGAAGAATCACAGATGAGGACAGAAGAAACCAAAGGCCAGATCTTAAGAGCCTTCTAGATTCTAGATTATGATCAGGGCGTTGACCCTCACTGGGAGAGGGAAAAACTGTTGAGGGACTTGACAGAGGCATGAAATGAGCAGTTTCACACTTTATGTTCTACTACTAGATACTCTGCTACCAGAGATAATCATATATACAGTATAACTAAGGAGGAAATGCTTGATTCATATCAGATTGGGGGGATTCTCTTTAGAGTTCTAACAATGTAGAAGAGTTACAAACTCACTAGGTTACAAATAAAAAGGGTTGGACTGTAATCTCTAGGGCTTTTACTGTGGTTCTGTGGTGAGCTCAATATAGTTTATAATATATTTACATACAATGTAAGTTCTAAATGTGACATGTATCTAAAACTTGCTTGCGGGAAAACACTTTCATCAGAATCATGTCATATGCATGTATCAAAATATCCCATTCACCCCATTAATATGTACAACTATTATGTATCAATAAAATAAATAAAATGGAAAAAAATAGAATGAGGCGTATGTAGGCTGTTTTGAAGCCTTCTCCTTTCTTTGCTAACAACTGATGTCATTCAATTTTTTAAAGTCTGCTTTTTCAGGAAATAATGAAGCAACAATTATCTTTACACAAGTGTGAAAGAAGTAGAAACTGAGAGCAGTCAATTAAATTTTAGGGTATGTTTATGTTATGTTATGTTATGTTATGTTATGTTATGTTATGTTATGTTATGTTACTTTATTTTAGTTAGAGTCTTACTCTGTCACCCAGACTGGAGAGCAGTGGCATGATCTTGGCTCACTGCAATCTCCACCTCCCAAGTTCAAGTGATTCTAATGCCTCAGCCTCCTGAGTAGCTAGGATCACAGACACAGGCTACCTTATCCGTCTAATTTTTGTATTTTTAGTAGAGACAAGCTTTTGCCATGTTGGCCAGGCTGGTCTCAAACTCCTGACCTCAGGTGATCCGCCTCAGCCTCCCAAATTGCTGGGATTACAGGCATGAGCCACCGTACCCAGTCTGTTTTGCTTTTAAGAAGAGCATTTAAAAATAAAATTAGGCAGTTGTAAAAATATTTTTTTGGGGGAAAAATAACAGGATTAACAATAAAGATTCTATAAGCAAAATTTAAGAATGGTTGATGCCTTTTATATATATTCATGTTGAGGAGAAATGCTGCAAATTACTGATTTTGGTGAAAAACAATTAGGTAAACACAAAATATATAAAACATTATATTTTAATTTACTTTGATAAACATAATTTAGTTTTAATTATTTATGAGTTTTATGAATTTTCCATATGAAGTAAATGAACTCTAATGGAATTTTTAAAGATTATGAAATATTTATTCTCATCGATTATTTTCAGCATATATTATTGAGGTTATTCTTTGAATAAAGACTACTAATCTTAGACATGTTTGTCAAGTATATTGTATTTGGAGCTTAATTAATTGGGAAATAATTCAATATATAATCATCATATGGCTTAAAAAGAACGAAATCCTATTTAGTAACATGTTCCACTTCATTTATCTCAGATCAAAGGAAAAAGATGGAAAATTAATTGCCTGGTAATACCAAGCACAATAATTTCACAAAAATTACATTTGTTGAATTCATTTCAAAATCATATATTTTTAAAATCTTATACATTATTATTATTAAAACTAAATTGAAGCGTGATAATTGATCATGAACTCTATCATGACCTTTGGCAAGAGATGTAATAAGACTGATAAGTATAATCTGGTGACAAAGCAAAAGAAATGGAACGGAATATGGAGGTTACAAAAATACATGCAATATTATACATAGTATTAGTCCATTCTTGCATTGCTATAAAGAAATACCTGAGACTGGGTAATATTTTTCTTTAAAAAAGGAGGTTCAATTGACTCATGGTTCTTCAGGCTGTACAGAAAACATAGTAGCTCTTGCTTCTGGGGAGGCCTTAGGAAACCTAACATCATGGCAAAGGTGAAGGGGAAGCACACACATCTTACATGGCCCCGTAGGAGCAAAAGATGAGGAAAGAGGTGCTAAGCACTTTGAAACAACCAGATCTCAGGAAAACTCTCTCACTAACAAAACCATGGTACCAAGGGGGATGGTGTTAAATCATTTATGAGAAATACACCCCCATAATCCAATCACCTCCCACCAGGCCCCACCTCCAACACTGGGGATTACAGTTTGACACAAGATATGGTGGGGACACAGATCCAAAACATATCATATAGTAAATATAGCCTAATAATTTCTTAATATAAAAAATTAAAGAGGCAAATGGTAAAAATGTATTTAAATAAAATTTAAATACATGAATATATGACAGCTAAAAATAACAGTGAGGCTGTTAACATACTTTAGGTTTGACAGCAGATAGGATAGACATTATTCACCACTTACCTTCAGAGGTAATAAAATACTTAATTAAATTGAGCAGATAATGTCTTTCTTGGTGTCCCTATAGTTCTCTGCAAATAGTAAAAATCCTAAAACATTAAATGGGATTTATTATTTTATCTGACTGAATGGGTTACCCACTAAATTGTCAGTTTCTTGAGAATTGAATTTATGTTTCATTTATTTTTTCTAGTGCTTCCTTAAATGCCTGCAACACAGTAAGTAATGGAAGTTGAGTTAACATGGTTGTTGATTTTACAGTAATGGTCTAATAAGGAAAGCCTCAAGGACTAGTCTGAATCACTGTCTCCCTTCTTAGTCACCCATTCTCTTACTCATTCTAGTTGTCTTTTATCCCTAATGACTTCACTAAATAGGTCACTGAATAATATTATCATGTCATAATTTAATTGTTTCTATGTTCACATCTAAGTTAGTCTCTCAGTAGCATTTACCGTAATTTATTATCCTTATTTGGGAGGAGTTTTCTAGAATTTTTTAAACTGTATCTCTGTTTTGTTTTTTCATCAACTTTCATGTATCTCTTTTACTATTTGTTGTTGTTGTTTTTGGCTTCTGCTCTTCACTTTCATTCCAGGTTTTGGAGCATCCCAGGACTTTATTCATCCTTTGATTCATTCATCTGAGTTCTCTCCATAGGGGAGCTCGTTATTTTACAAGCAATAATAAAAAAATCCAAATCAGATCCCTCTTTGATTTTGGTCTAAACCTTGTTTTTTATTTTTTCCTTTACCTTATCTATTATACTCACTCTCACCACCTTAATTAAGCCATGTTGGCAAAATCAAAGCCCATTACATATGTCATCAGAGTGACTACTAGTTCACATCAATATATATGATGTATTTCTTTCCTTGATATGGCTAGGGTATAGCTGTCAGCTCTACTGGATCTAGTTGATGCCATGAAATTAGAAGGAGCCCCTGGGATATGCAAGAAGGTGACGCATACCCTTTTCAGACATGACTCTTAAAAGTTTTGTTGTAGTCTTCTACTCATGCTCTAACCCCATGTCCACTGGCCAGATAAACAGAAGATAGAGAAAACATTTAATCCATCACAAAGTGTTACATTATATATCACTTCTACTTTGCCACTGGTTGGGTGGTATCTGCTGAATTATTGGGATTCTCATTTCCTGTTTTTTAAAAAATGTTATATATACGTGAAAACAGTCTATAGGGTAGGCCTAACTTTTTTTTTTGTTACCCGATTTCTAGTTCAGGAGCAATCTTTTCTTTTAGTAAAGCAAAATATGGTTTCTTTAGTGATGAATATTTGTTTGTTTGGAGGAAAATTTGGGGACATGTTTTGTTTCTTTCCATGTTTATTTTTCTTACGTCCTTTCCCATTCTAAGCTTCTTTTTCTCCTTGTTGTCGCCTTCCTCTTCAGTGCTGATTTCCCTTAGGGTATGTATCAATTCATTCTCACATTGCTATAAAGAAATAACTGAGATTGGGTAATTTTTTAAAAATAAAAACCAAAGTTTTAATTGGCTAAGAGTTCTGTAGGCTCTACAGGAAGCATGTCAGCATCTGCTTCTGGGGAGGCCTCGGAAAGCTTCCTGTCATGGCAGAGGCAAACGGGGAACAGACACATCAGATGGCCAGAGCAGGAGCAACAGAGAAAGTGTAACTGGGGAGATGCTACACACTTTTAAACAATTAGACGCCACAAGAACTCACTCACTATCATGAGAACAGCAACAAGTGGATGGTACTAAACCATCCATTAGAAATACATCCCCATGAGCCAGTCACCTCCCACCAGGCCACCCTCCAATGATGGGGATTAAAATTCAACATGAGATTTTTCAGGGACACAGTTCCAAACCACACAAGGATAACTCACATTTGCTTTATTTCTACCCTTAGGGCATTATAATTCCAAGACTGCATTCTCATGTACCCTGTACACTTTTAAGTCTCTTCTCAGGAGTAAGTGCTCTGATGTGCCAATGAAATTTCTCATTATTTTACTACATAAGGTAGATTTTCTGGGGATTTTTTTGACCAATCTTTTTCTGCTTCTCTTTTCTTTGTAGTTTTTCTCTGGATTTTTACTTATTTCTTAGAAGACGTGCAGACAGTTAACATGGATGTGATGATGCTGTGAATGAAAGTGTTTGACAAGATTCAGTTTTCCAGTTTAATCCTTGAAAACATCCTATAAGCTGTATATCTTAATAGCTCTGCAAACATTAATCTTACAATTCTTAAAACAGGTTCATGAGGTCAGAATTATTATATTCATTTTGCTTTTAAAAGTTAGATAATTTCACACCATTGTTGAGAAATAAAAATACGCTTGGTCTTCAAAATTTTTTTCTTTTTTTCTTTTTTTTTGAGATGGAGTTTTGCTCTTGTTGCCCAGGCTGGAGTGCAATGGCACGATCTTGGCTCACCGTGATCTCCGCCTCCCTGAGTTCAAGAGATTCTCCTACCTCAGCCTCCCAAGTAGCTGAGATTACAGGCATGTACCACCACGTCCGGCTAATTCTGTATTTTAGTAGAGACAGGGTTTCTCCATGTTGGTCAGGCTGGTCTCGAACTCCCAACTTCAGGTGATCCACCTGCCTTGGCCTCCCAAAGTGCTGGAATTACAGGCGTGAGACACCGCACCCAGTCGGTCTTCAAAATTTCTAACCATTACTTATTTCTTTGTTCTGTACTCCCTTCCAGATATCAGATTACATGATGACTTGCTTAAATTTTTAACCTTCTCACTTGCCTTCATCTCAGATAAAATTCAGTGTTTTATCGTATTCTGCTAAGAATAGAGACTTTGGGCACTTAATGTGCAAATTGAAAAATTTATTTCAACCATTGTTATGCTTATTTGGGATTTCAAAATGCACTTAAAATTCTATTTGTTATTTGAATAATCTTGGGCAAATGCTATTTAATCTCAGTCTCCAAGTGACTATGAGTTTAAACCAAAGTGACATTCTTATTTACACTTATAAATAATGGAATCCTGAAAAAGAAAAATTGTCATAATACTATCTTCTATAATGAGGTATGCATGTAGGAAGTTTTCACTACACTTTTTATGCAAATTTAGGTGTGTGTATGTGTGTACATGCACTTACATATGATAATCTCATAGTCTCATACAAAGGCAAAAAAATCATATGAATAATTTCTGAGGATTAGATTGAATCTTTCTATTATAAGTTGATAATTGGATTTAAACATGTCTTGCATTGGTGAATTCCTTGAAATTTTTATTGCCATATTTCAAGTTCTTATTTCCTACTATTTGTTTATTGCAGAATTATGGGTACTTTCTCTGAAAATACTGAATCCTGTAACAATAATTTTTGTCTGCAAACAAAAATCTGTGTAACCCATGATTCCTGATCACTTACATAAATAAACCAAAATATCCTAGATCAATATTCACCACAATTTGACACGATGGGAATAACTTACCTTCTGAGTGTCATATTCTCAATACCCTGATATGTCCGTATTGTAACCACAGACTTCTATTTGTCTTTTCCTTTGCACACCCTCAACTGACTTTCCTGTTTATGTTCAAGCTGAATGTTCATTCTTCATAAACATTTTGATAAAGGAGAATTTGTTAATACTGTAACAATTGAACTCTAATATTCTTTATCGTCCCTAGACACTTAAGGTACAATGTGATCTGTTCTGTTGTGGTGGTAAGGTTGAAATACTATAGTTGTTCTCACACTTGGTCACATATTCAAATTAGATGTGTAAACTTTTCGGTAGTGTCCATGAGTAAGCTACATACATGAACAATAACTGAATATCTTATAATACTAGGCCTTATGCTAAGCACTTCTGATACAATGCCCTAGTTAACAATTAAAAGACATCAACTCAGAGATGAAGAAAGTGGCATGCAAGGAAGTTAAAAAAAAATTGCTCTTTATTTTCACTTCAATTTAACATATCCTTCAATTATAAATAGAAACCATATATCTTAGCAATTTAACACTTGTAGTGATTTTCTCCCCAATAGAAATTGCATATATTTTATACCATGTTACAGAAGTTGTATAGATTTAAACATATTATTGTCGTTATCATCTTGAAAATTTTGTTAGTTAATAGGCTTAATGATAGATCTTGCTATGTAACATGTAAACAAAGAATTACCCATAATACTGTCTTCCAAATTAAATGTTATAAAATATTTGGTATTTCAATGTTGTTGTTTTCTTTGGTAATTACACTTAATTTTTTAAAATGTAAGCCATTATTCTGAAAATGCATCTATTCTGATTCACTAGGCTGTAAATATCATGGAAAAAAATAATAACTGTATCTATTATCTGCTCACGCAATAGCGTACCTAACGCAGCCATAGTCACAAGTTCAGTGACTTACAAAACAAAAGAATGTTTCTCACACTGGTTTCCAGATTGACTGCAGTTTGACTGATTCAGGCTAAGCTTGGCTCTGCAGCAAGATAGGCTTCACTTAATGCAGTGGATTAGAATCAGGTCAGTGACAAATGAACCTCAATACCTGTGGATCAGCAGATACTTTTGGCATATTGTTTTCACAATAAATTAATCACAAGAACCAAGTCAAACTGGGCAGTCACATTGAGGCCTGCTTGAAATAAGTCCACTAACATTTCACTGGCCAAATCATCTTACATGTCTAAGCCCAACACCAGGGGTGTAGTATACCCAACCCCAGGTAGGTATACTCCACCCAAAGAAGAAGAAAGCATTTTTGTTTACTGAAAAATAATCCAAGCTACCCCAGTAATCCTTGGTCTAGACCATATGATGTCAGAATTTTTTTTTTTTATTTTTAGATGAAGAAATTGAGATTGAGATGTTTATATAATTGGCCTCATTCATTAAATTTAGGAAGCAGAGGCATACGTCAAGATGTTTCTATTTGATCCCAAATTGTCTGATCTTTCCCATATACATTTATCTAACCTTTGGAATTTTCACAACATATTTCCTGTAATGCAAAAAGTATTATCTTTAAATAAATAACATTCATTTATGTGGAAAATGATTTAGACTGAATATTTAAGTCTGAAAGTACTAGATAATGAAGATGTTACCGTAATTTAATGCTATATTAAACACTGAATACCAATGCATAATAATTATTCAGTTACAATTAGTCATGACACTAAACATTGGGAAAGCAAATCAAAACCATAATGGATACCAATTCACATTCATTAGGATGTCTATTATAAAAAAAAGTAAAGAAAATAAGTGTTGGCAAGAATGTGGAGAAATTCAAGTGCTTGTGCATTGCTGGTGAGAATGTAAAATGGCACAGCTTCTGAGGAAGACAGTATGGTATTTCTTCAAAAAATGAAGCACAGAATTATCATGTGATCTAACAATTCCACCTTTAGGTATATACACAGGTAATTGAAAGGAAGAACTTGAAGAGATGTTTGTAAGCCAATGTTCATAGCAGCATTATTCACAATAGAAAAAGATAAAAACAAACAAAGTGTCCATTAACAGATAGAATAAATATGTGGAATAATGTGGTATGTAATGTAATATGATTCAGTCTTAAAAAGAAATGAAATTCTGACATATGCTACAACATGGATGAACCTTATAAACATGCTAAGTAAAACAAGCCAGTCACAAAAGTACAACTACTACTTCATTCTATTTATATAAATTACCTAGAAAAGTCAACTGTAGAGACAAAATGAGAAATAGGGCTTCTCAGGGCCTAAAAAGAGAGGGAAATAAGGAATTATTTTTTAGTAAGCATAGATTTTTGTTTGGGGTGACGAAAAATTCTGAAGATGGATGGTGATGACGATTTCACAACAATATGACTTTACTTAATGCCACTGAATTGTACACTTAAAGATGGTTCAAATGGTAAATTTTACATTTATTTTGCCACTGACTAAAAAATAGAAATAAAAAAGATACTCTATTGAAGAATACAAAGTGGCTAATTTAAATCTATCAGGATTAACTAAATAGATACATAATAAAGAAACAGGGGATAAGACAAAATCTTGAATAAGAAAGAACTTGAGAGCATACAATGAAATTTCTTTTAGTAAAATTGAGGAAACAGGTGGGAGCTTGTCTAGATGTTTTTTGATGTTAAGTAGGAAGATGGTGGTGGAATCTCCAGGACAAAGCAAAAGCTCACCTGTGAGAATTGATCACAGGATACTAACAAATCTGAAACACAGTATCAGGTAATTGGACTAAACAGCATTGAATTCTTCTTGCCTTGCATAAAGATTTATAGTTTAAGGTGGAGGAAGGCAGAGTTCTGGTTGGCACCAAGTAACCCAGCTGTGGTGAAAATGGGACTAAAGGAAAGTAAACAAGGAAAGACTGACAAATGCACACTGTGTTTTACAGAAAGCCTATGTCTGTGACTCTAGCGGTTTTAGTGAACCTGGGATACTTTATAATTCAGTAGAATTCTCCTGCAGCAAAGCAGAAGTTGATAAATGTAACTTCAGCAAGCCTATCAACAATTGATGTTTGTCAAGAGGAAAAATGGAAGTATTTTCCCTCTGGTACTTTCCTGCAATAAATCAAAACACTTAGGTCTTTGACCAAATAAGACAATGAATCAGCAAAGGTTATCAATAATTGTCTTACTTTTCTATAGCCCAGGAATTTGCTACATTAAAACTGTTTTTGCATTCTAAATTTTACAAATCAATAACATATCTTCTTGATATTTCAAAAAAGTCAATCACATAATTAATATCTGATTATTAAAGCTGTGTTGCAAAGAATCAGCCAGATGTTATGTGGCCACTTTTTCCCCAGGTAATAAATTATGAAATAATGATAATTTGACTTTACAAATTTGTCTTCCACATGAGCATAAAATTTATATTTGTCTCAGTTTTTGTCAGCATTAATAATGTGCATCATTAAAGAACATTAGGATCTGACCTGATGAAATGGAAAGGTGAAATAGAATAAATATAGAGTACTGTCTTTAAATCAATGAAAGCATTCTACATGAAAAGAGAAAAAAAGCTTAAAGAAAAATATTTTAATGTGTTATAAAATAATGTAAAACATTTCATGGAAGCCATGCTACTAGAAAAACATCTGTTTTATGCTAAAATCAATCATTTTTGTTTACTTTTGGTAAAATGCTAATGTTTATACCTACAGTTTATAAATATTGATTGCATAATTAATTATAGTTTGATTATTATGCATAACTGGCAAGGATAAATATGCTTCAGTATAATTGTTTAATAATTATTTTCTAAATATTAATTTAAAGCAGGTACTACAATTCAATATTCACTCTACTCCAAAATTGAATATCAAATACTTTAGTTTTGCAAAATACCAAGTATAATTGATCTTTCTGGAATGTATGCAATGTTAATCCTGTGGCATTTTGAATCTCCTAACTCAACCATCCACTTATCCTGGAATGTTCTAAAATCTACTTTGAGAAAAAAAAACTTACAGAAAGATTAGTATTCTACACTCATTTCTCAGTGTTAATTTTGTGGAAAGTGGAATATCAGAATAAATTTTTTAAATCTTGCTTTGTAAGGCCTAGACATTCCACTTTTGTTTCTGACCCTTCCTTGCTTTCAGATACATCAGCTAAGGCTGATCCCCAATTCAGAATGAAGAGCAAAAGCTTGACTTGGTACGGCCTATCTTGGCAGACATTCTTCAGGTTGATTGATTTGTAGATGGGCACACAATACCTTCCTCCGAATGAAACCCCAGGAAGTCTTCAAGAAATACCACACAAACAAAATTTCAAGTTCCACTAGGAAAGTTATGTTATATGTTCCAGCTGAAAAACATTAGTTTGCAGCACTGGAGAGTGACTAAAGCAGGCAGAAATTGAAGAGATATAACCTATCAAAAACAGAAATTACAACATGTAATATTCATATTTATATATCTTTTAACCTGAGGGCACTCTCTAATCTATGAAGCCTGGTGTAGTAATAATTCAAAGAAAAAAACTGGTGTGGATAAAATTCAAACAAACTTTTGTCGGATTCATGAGTTGGAGGATTCATTTTGGGGGTATCATAGCTTGTGGAAATTTAGAGAAAGGAACCTAGGAAGGAAGAAGCAGGGCATTTTTTAAATGCTCATATAAACTGTACTGAAATCCTTGAGTAACAAGTGGACTGCATATATGCAGGAGGTTTTCCTAAAGTTCCATCAGAAAACAATAGTTTAAGGCATTAAGAAGGCTGAGCAGGAGGTTTTACCCCACCCCTCCAGACAGACTGAGTTTGTAACTCGAGTGTCATTAAAGAAACAACCTTCTAAGAAGATAATCAAAATTCTTCTGAGAAAGATAAAAGAATTAGGTACCCTACAATGTATCACTCACAATTTATATTATGCAATTTAAAATGATATATATATATATGAAGAAACAGAAATTCATGAACCCACAGAGAGAAAAATAAGTCAGCAGAAATTGACTGCAATATAACAACGTTGAAATTAGCAGAAAGCGACTTTTAAGCAATATTATAAATAGGCTCAATGACCTAAAGTAAAATACAGTCCTAATGAGTAACAAATGGAGAAGCATCACAAATTTTTAAAAAACTATAAAAATATTTATCATAAAACTACATATAAAGAAGAAATATCACTAGATGAGCTTAACTGCAAATTGAAAAATATAAAGTATTGATAATCTAGAAGATAAATTAATAGAAATTATCAGCTATGACAAATAGAAAAAAACTGCAATGAAATGATCAGGTCTTTTATGACCTGTGGAAAAATACCACGTGCTATACCAAATGGAGCTTCAGTAGAAAAGGGGAGAGAGAACGAGACCAAGGCAATGAAATATGAATGGTGTAAAATTGCTGAGCATTGATGATACGTCTAAAATTTATAATTTCAAGAAGCTCCACAAACTCATAATAGTTATAAAAACAACTTTTTCAATGTACTAGATAGCTGGAATTAATAAGTTTGGAATACCTAGTGCTATCTAGAATATGGAACAATGGGAATTTTTAGATACTGTTTGTAAGAGTGTTAAGTATTAAATCACCTTGGAAAATAGTTTGATACTTCCTTATAAAGTTCCATAATTAGTTATCCCAGGGTAAGCATTTTTTGCTACCAGGTATTTTCCTAGGATAAATTAAAACTTATGCCTCAGAATGAGAGGCCCATTTTTCCTCCCTGTAATGGTCTAACAATAGAAATAAGCAAGATGTCTATCAGTCAGTGAATGGATAAAAAGTCATACATTGATACAATAGAATATTGCTTAGCAATATAAATGAACTGTGGATACATGCAACCACATGGAAGAATTACCCTGATACCGTGTTGCACAAAAAAAGTGAGATAGAAAAGAATGCGTGTTGTATTATCTCCTTTGTAAAAACTTCCACATTAATCAAAATAATCTATGGTGACATACATCAGTTCAGTGATTTACTGAGACAAAAGGGATGTGCCAGTGAAAGAGCTGTTAGGATAATTTAAAAGGTGTTGAAAATCATCAGGATAATGGTTATCCTGATATCCCAACTGTATCCTGATTTGCATATATACATTTACAAAAATTGTCTAATTGTACATTTAAGGTCTGCACATCTTTGTACATTTTACCAAAAAAAAAATGCGAAATTCTAAATGGTATGTGTATTAGTTTCTTATTGCTACTGTAACAAATCACTACAAGCTTAGTGTTTTAAAACAAAAAGTTATTTTCTTACAATTCTAGAGGTCAAAAGTATCAAATTAGTTCCACTGGCTAAAGTCATAAAGTGTTCAGGCATGGTTCATTCTGGAGGATCTTGAGAATAATCTGTTTCCTTGATTTTTAGCTTCAAATTACATATATACACATACACAAAACTCTATTTGTGTGCATATACATATATATGTATATAAACATAAACATACACATCTGTGTATATATGCACAAATACATTCATATGAACATATATAACATATAAACAACTATATATGTGCATATCTACCTATTTATATGTATGCAATGTTCTTATATTGTCTCCTGAAAATAGTTCCTCAGTAGCAATGAGCACACCCAGCGCTCGGATCTCGGCCTTTGGCTTCTAAATATCAGTCTTTACAAACACACAAAACAGAACTCCTTAGAGAAACGGTAGATTTCAGCTCTATGGCAGGGATCTTAAGAGATAAGCAAGGAAAACTTTGTTAAGCCAGAAATAAAAGAAGTGCTAAAAAAATGACTGAAACATGTTCAAAGGGTACAATTACATCTACAGTGCTTTCATTAGCCAATTCAGAGACAACTTTACAATCAAGATTACCAAATATTGTAATGAATTAAAAACTATAACCAGAGTGTCCGTAAGTAAGTAAATAAATAACACAACATTAAAACTCTTCTTTTGGACAGAATATCAACTAATTAATGTAGATGGGTAATATATTTAGAAAATGATTAATGTTTACTAAAACTAGTGGGTGAAAATTGCATACGAAAGTTATCCAGACAGTTTTAAAATATCCGCCAATATCTATTTAGTTAATACAAAGGAAAACTAGGAAATGTACAGGAGAGAAATCTGACAGAAACCACATTAACCATTAACTAAGCACTAAATAAACAATTAAGCATTAACATGCTTAAATGTCAGGAAAAAGAAACATGCCTCTGTATGTGCACTTGTGTACTTTTGCTACTTTTGGAACTTTTTCGAGTTTGAAATTAGATCAAAATAAAATGATTTTAAAAATCAGACACAGCACATCATCTTCAATCTTCCCCTCCCTTCATTGATTTGTGTAGTGGTAATCCCTATGTATCCGACATTATATCCACATGAAAGTCATGGCAAGCATGTTGAAGGCGCCAGGTGAAAGTGGGAGAAAAATTTGAGCCTTAATTACACATTTGAGTCAATGACTTAGCAAATTTTGTAGCCATGCAGCTCTAGAGTTGCTAGGTGATATAACACATACCATGTATATTTAAGCCTGTTTTAATTGTGTTTTCATTTATTGCTGCCGAACCCATCAATACAAACAAAAATTCCACATCTTATATGAGCCAAACGCTGTTACCACTATAACAAACTAATTTAATAATATAAATGGAAAAATCATTTGGAAGAAAATTATTTACCAGTGAAACTGTTTGAACATTCTTCTGATGGATGGATTTCAATCTTGTTAAACAATTTACCCTTAATACTTGCCTCAGTGGCATGGATATGTTATTTAAATTCTTATGTGGCAAGTTTTACATCTCATTAATTATCTGAATAATCAATATACAAGCAATGCTATTTCCTTTCTCAAAATTAATGTCTGGGTCGCGCACAATGGTTTAGGCCTGTAATTCCAGCACTTTGAGAGGCCAAGGGGTGCATGTCATCTGAGGTCAGGAGTTTGAGACCTGCCTGGCCAACATGGGGAAACCCCATCTCTACTAAAAATACAAAAAAACTTAGCCAGGCTTGGTGGCGGGTGTCTGTAATCACACCTACTTGGCAGGCTGAGGCAGGAGAATCACTTCAACCCTGGAGGCGGGGATTGCAGTGAGCTGACGTTGTGCCACTGCCCTCCAGCCTGGGCAACAGAGTGAGACTCTGCCTCAAAATAATAATAATAATAACAATAATAATAATGTGTAATTATTATTAATTATTATTAGATATTAATCTAATATCTTGTGAAGAAAAAGCAAGATTCAGACATTATTACAATACTATTGGATATTGCTGATGTATTTTGACAAAGAGTGACAGAAAGAAAGAGAGACAGAAGGGAGGAGGGGGAGGGAGAGAAGGAACAACTTTTAAACTGTTGATAAGTCATGAATTTTTAATTCATGGAAAATCTACATAGATTGTATGCAAAGCTAATAAAATTTCTATAAAACCTGCATCATATCATTGACATTATTGTGAATTTAATTTTTTAGTCTTTCTTATTAAATATCTCCCTGTTTCTTCATTTTCATTTCAAAATACACATTGAAAAAAATGTGTATTTTTCATTTTCATTTCAAATAAGCAAAGAAAATATCACTGCACTCATGCCAAATTCGGGGCTGCTAATATAGTAATGTGTTTGTAATTAACTGCCTCCAAACAAAGCAACCAGTCACTGGTAGTCATCTGTACTATTCAACATTTCTTTCATTTGAAATTGGCAACATATATAGTATCTGATCAATTCACTTCAAGATTTCCACCATTTCTATTTTGGATAATGTGTCCCTTGTGTGTGATAATTAAAACCAAATAATATCTTTAGTGTTTCAAACTTGAAACTCTGAGTAATAATAATGTAAGCCACGTAAAAGAAACACTTTATTAAATGACCTGATTTTAGTGTAACTGTGTACCAAACAAAGTCAAGGTTTACTTGTTTCCAATATACTTTTTAAATGTTAATTTTGTTCTTCTATAGCATTCTCTTCCGAAGTGAACTATTTAAGTACACTTCTTTTATCATCATTTAAATCCAACAATTTGTTTATCCTTTTAAAAAATTATAGTGATATATATACATACACACACACACATATACACACACATATATACTAGTTTGACCTATAATTTCTTTGCTTTTTTGCTTATAAACTCTCTCAATTATGTCAACATTTCTGCAATTATATTTTGGTTTGTTAAAATTTCGAGTTCAACGGCCGGGCGCGGTGGCTCAAGCCTGTAATCCCAGCACTTTGGGAGGCCGAGACGGGCGGATCACGAGGTCAGGAGATCGAGACCATCCTGGGTAACACAGTGAAACCCCGTCTCTACTAAAAATACAAAAACTTAGCCGGGCGAGGTGGCAGGCGCCTGTAGTCCCAGCTACTCGGGAGGCTGAGGCAGGAGAATGGCGTGAACCCAGGAGGCGGAGCTTGCAGTGAGCTGAGATCCGGCCACTGCACTCCAGCCTGGGTGACAGAGCGAGACTCCGTCTCAAAAAATAAAATAAAATAAATAAAATAAAAATAAAAAAATAAAAAAAGTAAAATTTCGAGTTCTACTTTTGCCCATCATCTATACTGCAATTTTGTCACCAATTTTTTGTTTTACTTTCCATTAAAGAAAGCACCTATTTTCTTTCTTTGTATAATCTATATCAGACCAATTGTCACTCTTTCTTTAAGTCATTTATACTCTGTTGTTCTTTATATTTTCATCTAGGTATTTCTCATACTTTACCTGAGATTAAGTTTCAGATTAGTTGAATTGAAATTCTATAGTTAAACCTATTATCCCTAGGCTTGATAAGTCATGTGTGAAGAAAGTTAATTTGCTTGTGACATTAGCTATAGTCTAGAAAATGAAATATTTTTATCCATAAGTCACTATTCCTTCTTCATATAGACTTTTCTCCTTCAAAGTCCTAACTCTCAAATAAAAAGAAGTAAAATTTGTAGCCATGCAAATAAGCATTTTTTTTTTTTCAAATCAGAATTTGCTTTTTGTTTTAAACATGCAAAATATAACAGAGATTTTGGGAGTAAGGCTATGGTGGTAGTATGATAACTTCATTGATTTTCACATAAGACGGTTTAGTAGTGGTTTAGAGTTTAAGCTTTCTTTTCCTTTTTCCTTTTGGCACATTTTAGTCACACTTCAAGCAACTATTTCCCAAAAGAAATAATAACCCTATTCTTTATCATTTTTTCTCAGGAAGATAGCTTCTAGTCTTAAATTTCATGACCTACTAAGCAAGAAGCCATCAACTAGGGGGGAAATGATATTTGAATGAGAAACATCTATGTTCATTCATGATTTCCCATTACATAGAATTTTTCAAGTTCAACAACCATTTTGACTTAATAGGTGATAACTTTAAATACAGGTGAAATGACTATATTAGAACAAGTGACATTTATTTTACATAAGCTGGAATATTTAAAGTCTTAGATACTGTTCATAAAACAATATTGGTATATTGTTTCCAGGAAAACAATTACTCTAGTAAATAATTGCATATTCACCAACACGGTTTTATGAACTATGCTCAAACCTTTAAATATAGAAGATATAATACTTTTTACAAAGGTTTGAACTTAATTGGAAAGTAATAAGTGCATTTAAAACACAGTAAACCTAACATCATTCCTACCTGGTAAAAAGAGAAATAATCCCCATTTGAAGAAGAAGAAGGAGAAAAGAAGAACAGACACTGTAATTTTTAAAATATAATTATAAGGGCTGGGCGCCGTGGCTCACGCCTGTAATCCCAGCACTTTGGGAGGCTGAGGCGGGTGGCTCACGAGGTCAGGAGTTCAAGACCATCCTGGCTAACATGGCAAAACCCCGTCTCTACTAAAAATACAAAAAAATCCAGGGCATGGTGGCGGGCGCCTGTAGTCCCAGCTACTCAGGAGGCTGAGGCGGGAGAATGGCGTGAACCCGGGAGGCGGAGCTTGCAGTGAGCCGAGATCGCGCCACTGCACTCCAGCCTGGGCGACAGAGCGAGGCTCCGTATAAAAAAATAAATAAATAAATAAATAAATATAAATAAATAAAGTAAGATCTAGAAATATCTACATGACATTAAAATCTTGCTTTTTGTACTATGCTAATAATGTATGCAAGAAAAATACATTCATGATTTACAAATAATACATTTCATGTAGACTTTAAATGTTTTCCTCAGATATTGTAAAGTGTAGTAAGCTCAGTGTGCCACAGAGTAATATTAACCAAGTTACATCCTTGGACAGCTCTTATGCACAAAAGAGCTTCAATAAGGATTTTTAGAGTTTTTAAAATAATTCTTGTTTGTAATTTTTGTGTGTATATAAAATGTTCCCATAGACCAATGCAAAATAAAGTGATGACTAAGTTTGAATGTGATTCATTACCTAATAATATGAATATAATAAATACTTAGTTTTTCAATTTATACAGTAATTATTAAACAAATTTATTTTCAGTACTTTTTTAAAAAAAATAAACATTTATTATGACTTGCAAAATACACTGTCATTTTATTTATTTATTTATTTATTTATTTATTGAGACTCTTGTCAAGTTTCAATCATCGCCAAGGCTGGAGTTCAATGGTACTATCTTGGCTCACTGCCACCTCTGCCTACCGAGTTCAAGTGATTCTCCTGTCTCAGCCTCCCAGCTGGGAATACAAATGCTTGCCACCAAGCCCAGCTAATTTTTGTATTCTTAGTAGAGACAAGGTTTCACAATGTTGGCCAGGCTGGTTTTGAACTCTTGACCTCAGGTGATCTGCCCGCCTTAGCCTCCCAAATTGCTGGGATTACGGGAGTGAACCACCATGCCTGGCCCTATATTGACACATTGATCTTTGAACGTTAGTCCATATCTTTCCCAACACTTGAATTTAGAATTCACTCACATAGGCAAACAATGACTTTTATCATTTCAAGTATATCTTGATGTTGGAATGCCATTTACTGTCTCTCAGCAATATGTCTAGACACAACTGAGCCCAAGGCTTTGTTTGAACTTGCTAGTATCATCTCCTGAGAGGTGAAATACTAATGTAGTGTTAGTATATTGACAAAATACAGAATACTAGAACATATTCTTTAGATAAGAAAATTCTGAGAATAAACTAAAGCAATCTTCATTATTCATTTACAATCCATCATTCCCCGTATTGTTTCTGTATATAAAATTTGCTCTAATATAGATTGATCACATATGTGACATATATTATACTAAAAGCATAGTGAAATAAATACATTTCTGAGAAGACGAACTATAGTAAGGAAAAGTATAAACATGGAAGAAATCTGCAAGATGATGAGAAATCTGGGATAATGGAATATATATGTGTATAATAATGTCATGGCTGTGAATCAGATCAAATGAACACGTGATAGAACATATTTCCCCAACACTGACAAGGCCTCATACAAAAAGCACAAATATCAGTGAAACAGGATATTTATCTAGCAAAGTGATGATTGCAAGATGAATGACAGTATAGGCAGAAAGAAAGCCAAGGAAAGAAAGTATTAGAGCAAGCCTCTAGCCTGAAGTCTGAGTGACTATAAATAACAAAGGCATGAAAGCTACCAGGATATGTTTACAAATACAGTGATGACAACACCAAAATTAACAATAGTGATTCTACTTCTCTTCCAATACTTGACAAGTTCAGTATTCCTGAGCTGGTTATATAAGGATAAGTTAAAATGAAAACATTGTCATATTTTGTGGGTAGTTAAAGCATTCAGATAGAAGGCCACAATTAACCAAGAAGCCCTGACTTTAGGAAACCCAAATTATTTTTGTTTGTTTGATTGTTTTAATAAAGGAGATATTTACAAGAATCACTTATTTACTGGCTTCTATCTTCACTTGCCAAGTTTTGATCCATGGGTAATAACTTTCTTGCATTTCAGGACTATGTATGTGTGCGTACAGAGCAGATTTTCACAGTGTATGTTCCATACCATGGCATCACGAAGTCCCAGAGCAGAAAGCACGAGAAACGGGGATAATTGCCAGTTTGTCCTCACAGGGTCTACTGTGTGCTGATAGGTTTCAGTTTCCCCTTACTTCCCTTCATTCCTTCACATTTCCCTTATCCCCTACATCCAGATTTTTTCCAGAATGCCTCCAAGGCTGAACTGTAGCAGCTCTGGGCCCACCACCAGACAAAAGAGTAAAAGCCTTCCATAGACTTCTTCAGCAGCATACTTTTATGTTCCATGGTAAATGATACTGATACTTCAACGATCATCTTTCAGACCTTCATTTCTCATGTTCTCTCACAATTGTAAGGTTTAGTTCTCATGATAAGTCCCATTTCACATCACTCCTAACTGTTGAATTGACCTAGCCAACCTCTAAATGACATATGTCTTATTTATAACACAGACTAGAACATAAATCTAGATGATTTCCTAGTTAATCTGTAATACAGAATTTTGGTAAATGCCGGGTAATGAATAGCAGAAAAATCTATGTATGTATTTGATAATAAATAAGTAATATGATGTCTGTACCCTCTGAATCCCATGGAGTGGAGCAACACATTACACAAAGTGAATAAAATCTATATTGGAGCAGAATATTATTAAGAATGCCATCACCATACCAGCAATTTAGTCATTCTTGTTACATTTAATGTAGAAATGAATGAAATGAACAAGGCAAAAGGCCAGGTTGCTATCCTGTCTTCTTTGAAAGATAGTATCCCTAGGTAAGAAGGGAGGCCATAACACACACACACACACACACACACACACAAACAGAAGCAAATAAAGAATCTACTGCTGTACCTTATCTACAGTGAAAAAAACAAAACAACACAACTGGCATGTCAAAACATAAAGATCAGAAAGATAGCATGAGCACTTACAAGAGAACAGGGGAAAGTCAATTTAGTGATGGCTTCCATGAGTGGCAGACACTGGTAAGATGAATATATGCATAAAGTCTAATCAAAGTTTTATTGTGGATGTTCTATATTCTCAGACTTTCATAGGTATATGAATCACCTTGGGGTCTTGTTAAAATACCTATCATAACAAATCTGTGATATGACCTGGTTTTTTGAATTCTTACAAGCTAGTAGGTCAGTTCACTGCTATTGGTCTTTGGACAATATATTGCTTAACAAAGATTTCATAGACAATAATTGAAATCAACAAACAAAAGCATACTGTTGGAAAAAAGACATGTAGATAATCAAATATAATCAAACGAGTCAACAAAGTTCATGAAAATAAATGTTTCATATCTGTATGTAAATTTAATTTCTTTGTAAATTACTTATAATCAGGTAAACATTTTAATAAAATATATTATGAAGATAAAACATTAAATATATGAACATGCTGAAGATAAGATAAAATAAGGAAAGGCCAGGGGTAAACACTCTCTCATCAGAAAATGTTAACTAAAAGAATTCATAGCAGAAAAACTATAAGAAGTTCCTTCTTTTAAATTATCCTCATTTAATTGGTAATATTAATTATAATCAAAGTCAGTAAGATTTTAATAGACTTGGTCAAGAAGCTCTAAATATCATTTAGAATAAAAAATACTTGTTTTTTTTTTAAAGAAATACTAATAAAGACAGTTTATCATGCATTAAAATCCACATAGTATAAAATAAACTGCATTTTGATAGGTACGTGGTTAGATAGATAAATCAAACATAAGAAATAATGCACAAAGAGATGCAAATGTATATTAGAAAATAAAAAAAAAGGACTGGCTGCGGCAGCTCACACTTGTAATCCCCAACAGTTTGGGAGGCAGAAACAGGAGGAACGCTGGAGCCCAAGAGTTCAAGACCACCTTGGGCAACAGAGTGAGGACTCATCTCTGCAAAAAATAAATTTAAAAGATTAGTCAGATTTGCTGACATGCACTTGTAGTCCCAACTACTCAGGAGTCAGAGGTAGGAAAATTGCTTTAGCCAGAGAGATGGAAGCAGCAGTGAACCATGATTGTGCCACTGTACCTCAGCCTGGGGGACAGAGTGAGACCTTGTCGGAAAACAACATCAAAAGAATAAAAATGACATTGAAATCTACAAATAAAAATGTTATTTAACAAATACTACTTTCTAAAATATTTAATCAATATGCTACATATGCTGACATAAATTATAAGTTTTAAATATTTTAGGGTAAAAGTGAATTATAATATTTTAATAATATTGTGTTGAAAAATACAATATAATAAAGGTATAAAAATCTTTAAAACCATAACACTTAAGAGCAACTGTAAAACAAATTATTATATCTACTTCTGTTAACAGTAATACTGATGAGAATAGATTTTTATGTCCATAATCAACATTAATTATATAAAGGTAAATGAATAATTTGAAAAATATATGTTGCAAAGGAATTATATTCTTAAAGATAAAATATTTTTTTTAATTATAATGAGAAATAAGCACTGAGAGTAAAGGTACGTGCAACTGAAAAAAACTATGTCCATTGTAGAGGATAGAAATTTGAAAATTAAAAAAAAATCTTCAAAAAATAACAATAAAATAACAACATGTCCCACATTTCTCCCTAATTAATTTCACAGAGTTAAAAATTATTTAAAAACTCATATTGATGAGTCTGCAGATGGGCAGGCAAACTTGTAAGCGACTTAGGGAGTACAAATGGACACAACTGTTCTGGAAGGAGACCAAATTAAATACTCAGCATTTAAAATGTATATACAGCACTTGACACAGCTAATATACACCCAGAAACTGTCTATAATATTTGAGGCAAGAATATTTACTTATAAATATTTATAATTGCAGGAACATGTTAAAACATATACCCACTAATAATCCAATGGTAAAAATTACAGAACACATTGTTACAATGAAATTTTTTTCCTGTGTTAAAAAATTTTCTATAGGGTATATTTGCATGACAAAGAAAAGTTTTCAGATAAATATCTAGACAGTGACTATATACTTGGGTCAGTTTATGTATTGATTCACTTTCACTTATTTTGGCCAATATTTCTTATTTATTTATTTATTTTTTTTTTTTTCTGAGACAGAGTCTCGTTCTGCCGCCCAGGCTGGCGTGCAGTGGCTCGGCTCACTGTAACTTCTGGCTCCTGGATTCAAGAGATTCTCCTGCCTCAGCGTCCCAAGCATCTGGATTACAAGCACATGCCACCACGCCTGGCAAATTTTTGTATTTTTAGTAGAGACGGGGCTTCTCCATTTTGCCCGGACTGGTCTCAAACTCCTGACCTCAAAGTTCTGGGATTACAGATGTGAGCCACCGCGCCCAGCCTGGCCAGTGTTTCTTTCCCCAGCCCTGAAACTCCAGAACTCAGCTTGTTTTCCAGCTGGAGTTGCCCTGCAGATAAATCACATTATTGCTTTGATCACAGAGGCCAGATAACTGCACTGGTTGAAAAGAAACTGGAATGACTGGATGTCATACTAGCTATTCAGTCCACGTAGCCCAACCAGGATTTCTGAAGAAGTAACTCTGGTTACTGGAAGATGGGAAAAAGGATGAACACCGTGGGTAAATTGCTGCCTTTGTCTATATCCCATCCCCCTCAGACTGTTCTGAGAAACTTTAGATTTCACAGAGGCTCTCTGAACACATTACACGAGACAAAGTATTGACCATGATTTTTTTGTGAAGCACTGGACAGTTTGGCAATACAATCCCATACACTGTACAGATATTAAATTTATCATGCTCCACTTTATTGCACTCTGCAGATATTGCATTTTTTGTTTAAACAAATGGACAGCTCTGGGCAACCCTGCATCCATCAAGTTTCTTGGCACCATGTGCTCACTTCGTGTCTCTGTGCCACATTTGGTAATTTTTACAATAGTTCAAACTTTTTTAATATTAAAGCTGTTATGGTGATCTGCGGTTGGAGAGCTTTAAATGTGACTATTGTAATTGTTTTGAGGTGCCACAAGCCACTCCCATATAAGATGGCAAAGTTAATCAATAAAGGCGTGTTCTCACTGCTCCACAAACCAGCCATTCCGTGTCTCTCTCCCTCTCCACTGGCCTTCCTATTCCCGTAGACACAACAATATTGAAATTAGGTCAATTAGTTACCTTAAAATGGCCTGCAGGTGTTCTAGTGAAAGAAAGAGTTCCACATCTCTCATTTTAAATCAAAAGCTAATCTTAGTGAGAAAGGCACATCAAAAACTGAAACAGGCTGCAAGTTAGACCTCTCGTGTCAACTAGTCAACTTGTGAATGCAAAGAAAAAGTTATTGGAGGAAATTAAAAATGCTACTACAGTGAACACAGGAATGATAAGAAAGCAAAACAATCTTATTACTTTTATGAAGAAAGTTTCAGTTTTTTAGATAGATAAACAAGTCACTAATTATATTAAAATAAGACCTAATTGAGAACAAGACCCTAACTCTCCCTTTATTTCTATGCGGATTGAGATGGTGAGAAAGCTGCAGAAGAAAAGTTTGGTTTATGAAGAGGTTGTTTATGAAGTTTACAAAAAAGAAACTGTCTAAAAATGCAAGGTGAAGCAGCACATGCCGATGTAGAAGCTGTGCAGGTTCTCTAGATGTTTTAGCTAAGGTAATAGATAAAGAGGGCTACACTAAAAAAAAAAAAAAAAATAGATTTTTAATGTAGGAGACTTAAACTGTAATACAACACCATCTAATACTTTCATAGCTTGAGACAAGTCAATACCTGGCTTCAAAACTTCAAAGGACAGGCTGACTTCTTAGGAGCTAATGTAGCTGGTGACTTTATGTTGAAGTCAATGCTCATTGACCATTTCAAAAGTCCTAATGCCCTTAAGAATTATGCTTCATTTACTCTGCTTGTGCTCTCTAAATGGAACTACAAGCCCTGGATGTTTAGTGTACACAATTTAGTGTAACTTTTATATGCACTGGGAAGCCAAATGTCCTGTGACTTGCTTTATTGAGATATTTTTGATAGAGTAGTTGGGCTAAGATTTTACTTAGACAGACAGACAGATAGACAGACAGACAGACAGACAGACAGACAGACAGACAGACAGACAGATAGATAGATAGATAGATAGATAGATAGATAGATAGATAGATAGATAGATAGATAGATAGATAGATGATAGATAATTTTATGTAGACATAATGACTATTCACATTTCATTTATTGATCAGTTACTACTATGTGATCATTCTCCTTCCTTCCTTCCTTCCTTCCTTCCTTCCTTCCTTCCTTCCTTCGTTCCTTCCTTCCTTCCTTCCTTCCTTCCCTCCCTCCTTATTTCTTCCTTCTTTTTTTTTTTTTTTTTCCAAGATTTCACTCTGTATCCCAAGCTGGAGTGTGGTGGCACAATTATGGCTCCTTTCTCTGTAGCTCTGACCTCCTGGGCACAGACAGTCCTTCTGACTCCGCCTCGTGAGTAACTGGGACCACAGGCACAAGTCACGGTGCCTGGCTAATCCATTGTTACTATTATCTGTAGATATGGGTGTCTCGCTATGTTGTCCAGTATGGTGTCAAACTACTGGGCTCAAATGATTCTCCTGCTTCTGCCTCCCAAAGTGCTGAGATTACAGGCGTGAGCCACTGTGCCCAGCCCACTAGGTAAGTGTCTTTTGGGTACATTTAATCCTCCGAACAATTATATGAGTTTAATTGTATTATCACCTCAAATTACAGATGCGAAAACTGAGGCAAAGAGTGTGCTTTAAGGTCAGGTAGGTAGTAAATAATGGAATGGTAAAGTTTGTTTTCAAGATGGATTTTTAAACTCTGTGACACATTGTCTAACCATTTGAGGAGAAACACCTACCCTTCCAACTTTTCTACAATACTCATAATTGGGTAACTTAAAAGCAAACAAAATAAGCTAGTTTAGTCAACAATAGATTCAGAGGTAGTTTAACTATAAAAAACTCATTGTATGCACGTAGCCCTACTATATTATTTTGCAGAAAGTCATGAAAATCTGCAAACTCAGAATATTTTTGGCTTTTAAAATCTGGATCCAAGTGGTCTCTTTTAAGCCATAGGTGATGTGCTAACCCAAAAGTAACAGATGGTAATTGGAAAATTTTTGTTGCCTATCACATCTTTGTGGAAATGGAATTTATGAATAAACTTATTTTCTACTTTGAATAAATCTAAAATGGTTGCATGTACTTCCAAAGTTTCTAATGGTGATACATAATATAAATAATGTAATCTAGATAACAAATTCACAAATCTATTTAAATCTGTAAAATCTATTTATCTTTAAAATGTGCTATCATATATCAAATTTGCAAAATCTATTGGTCTTTAAAATATGCTATCATTTGTTGTATGACATATTTCAAATATAGAGTATAGAAATGGCCAGGGCTAGTGGCTCACGACTGTAATCTCAGCACTTTGGGAGGCCAAGGCTGACGGACCATTTGATGGTAGGAGCTCAAGACTAATCTGGCCAACATAGTGAAACCCCATATCTCCAAAAATACAAAAATTAACCAGGTGTGGTGGTATGCACTTGCAGTGTCAGCTACACAGGTATGCACTTGCAGTCCCAGCTGAGGTGGGAGAGTCACTGGAACCCAGGAGGCGGAGGTTGTGGTGGGCTGAGATCACACCACTGCAGTCCAGCTTGAGTGACACAGCAAGACTTTGTCTCAAAAAAAAAAGTACTTGTACTTACTCATGTGTATCCAAACTAAGCTACATCATCTTAACATGTTGACACATTAGATTTTTTTTGTCCATGAAGTAAAACATTATGGGTGCATTAAAGTTTTCAGTGAAACCCTCTGCTCTCTACCTGTTTTCCTCAGAATTAGTTTAATTGTAATTAGTATTACTACATTCTTATATTCTTGAGTGATAGGAGCATTATGTAAAATGATCTGGATGTCTTGTTAATAGTGAATAGAGTTTTAACAGTTAAATCCATTACTTGAATTTCCATTATGCTATTAAATATTCAAGTTTATTGCACAGTACATTTTGGTAAGAACTATTTTTTTTTAGGAAATTGGATATCCCATCGATGTTTTCAAAGTACTCAGTTTAGAGTTTTATTTAATATATTTAATGTTGTTTTATGACAGTTGTTCAGAGTAATTAATTATCTCAAAGTAAAAAATCTATGTATCTACCAACCAAGTCAAGGAATATAACATTATTGGAAACTTACTATGTTCTGTTCCCTACTACCCACCATTCCTCCTCCTTCTCCAAACCTGATCTGACTTCTAATTCCATAAATTAAGTGGAATTTACTTTTTAATGTGAATAGCAGAATCAAAGAGTGCATGTTTTGTGACTGACTTCCTTTATTCAACATATGTTTGTGAAATGTATCTGTATTGCTTCTCATATAGCAGTTCTCATATTACATTTGGTTAGGTAGGAAAATGATCATTGCCACACAGCATTCAAAAATATTAACATATTATAATATACTCTATTATATCATTATATGAATATGTTATTTAGTACCTTGGTACTCAAATTAGCAGCAATAAAGTTGACAGACCAAAAGTCCTGTGGTAGTGCTCATGTGCACATGTGTCATTTAGGAGTGGAATTGTCAAGTAGCAGCATTTAGAAATGTGTTTCACTATCTAATTCCACTAAGCAATTGTCTTAAATGTTTATAGTAATTTATATACATACTTGTACAATATAAAACTTATTTCTTCACATTCTAGCCAATACTTGGTTTTCCCAGGATTTTTTATTTTGGTTATTCCTGTAGGTATGTTTTGGTATGTTATTATGATTTTAATTTACATTTCCCTTGTTATTAATGAGGTTGAGCAGTTATCACCTCACCAGAGAGTCATGTTTAGCCTTATAAGTAGCAAGAAAACTGGCATTGCATGGCCACGATGATATTCATTACAAAATATAGAGAATTTACCTATTATTATTATTTTTTGCTCAAACTGCTTAACCTGTATCTACTCATGCCTTAAAAGCTGCCAGTTTACATGAAATAGTCATTAGTAGAATAAGTTAAACAACTTGTAAAGATATAATCAGAAAAATGTATAATGTGAGACATGCTTGCTCTAAAGCTCCATTGGTATACTCTCCTCAAAATCAAGTTAACTTGGTAGGAGAGATGAAGATGACAGAATTGTTCTGGATTAACAGAAGCTAAAGAGCCATGAAATAACAGGAAAATCCTTGAAAGTTGGTATGGTCTTTTAATGAAAAGTAGCAACCGAGGGTGTTTCTTTAGGGTAAGCTCTGAAGAAATTTAAATATGGAATGGATTTTAAATATTATTGCAATTACTTTTAATTTTTAAATTAATGGTAAATAACTTCAGGAGATGAATGCTGAATTACGAAATATGTTATTTTCAAGTTACTTTTTCAGCAATTGAAGGACAGAGGAATTGTTCTATTATTTCATCTTTTCTTATTTTTCAATGTGAGGTAGTAAAATTTTTATCAAACGTATCTATTAGTCTTAATATCTTAAAACTCTCAGTGCTCAAGCCTAGAATATAAAGAGCTTACAGTTCAAAGTGAAAAAGAGTTAAGCGTATGCATCTTCAGATTATATTATTTTGTACATAGAATTTTCTGAAGAATTAATACATAAAAATTAGTAAATTAATGGAGTAGGGTCACAGGATACAAAATATAACTACATACAAACATAAATTGTCTTCCTATATACCAGAAACAAGCAACTAAAAACAGAGTAAAAACTATTTGTAAGATAATAAGGACATAAAATATCTAAAATATCTAAGACTATATATATGTATATAGTTACGGTTCACATGCAATGTTTTCATCAGTGATAGATCACATATATGATATGTTCTGCTGAAGAAGGCAATTGAAAAAAAAGACAAGACATGGTAGAACAAGACAGTGGAAATGAGAATGTGACAATGAGAATGTCATATATCATAATTTGGGTGTTAATTACATGGAGTTCATATATTTGTCAAAGTTCATCTATAGCTTCTACTGCGTAACACACTATACCTAATTTTTTTGACCTGTCACTGTTTATTATTTCAGCACTAAAACTGAGGAGACTGAACTGCTGGCTCTTATTCCCTTTGTATTTGTGTAAGGATCACTGCACTAGCATGAAATGTTTTAAAATACAAAATGTACAAGAAAACACAATCCCAAGTGCTGTAAACATAACTGAGGATCAGTTCCTTTACTAAACATCCATTTTATAAAATACGAGGCTTCAACTGGAGCCCATCTGAGCCTTAAAGTGGCTTAATGCAGAAACTATTTAGCTTTTCTCATGATTCTGTGAGCAGCAGCAGCTACATTATTTGCAGGGCCTTGTGCAAAACGAAATGCCTTTGAGGAAAATTAACATTGAAGTCCCTAAATCTAAAATTTTTTTTTCAGTCTTCCTATGGGATCTGTTTCTCTCTCTCATGAGCTATGACAGTGCTTTTTAAATTTGTTATTTCATGGACAGTGAATACTCACTGGCAAGTATGAACCTGACAGGCATTGGGAGTCCCATCCATGGCCTTGCACATGACTGTGGCTCGGTTGCTATTAAATTCCTTCTCCCGCCAGCTGCCAGAAAAATGCGCTGTGCTCCTACAAAGTGAAAGGAAGTCACTCAGCCCATTCTGTGGTCTCGATACCCCAACCCGTGACAGACAGGTGACCCCCAAAGGATCACAATCTATATTCAGGGATGTGTTTATCCTGGATCAAGGGAGGGTCAGGGGCTTGTTCCAGCTGAAGTGACTATAGAAAATGTTTTGCCAATTCACCCTAGGACAGGGACAGCTGCCACCATACCCCAGGTTGAGATGCCAAGGAGTGGATACTAAATATGACATTGACAAAGCTCGCACTCAGACGCTTGAGGGCAGTAGTGTAGGGAGGGAAGGCCAAGTAGAACCCTGGGCACCTGGGGAAAGTGGAATAACTGCTGAGAATATGTTTCAGGGAGACAGGGAGGATATGGGTTGCAGGATTCCATGTAAATAAAAATTCCAAGCACTTCCTGTATGCCCCATTGCCCCATGAGACTTCATTTGGAAAATATAATTTAAAAAATAAAAATATTAGAAATTTCAAGACAGAGATCACAGTATATTTAACCCCAGGAGCTTTTACACTATTGATCTCAGAGTCCTATGTAGTTACAAACTCATGAAGCCACATCTGTCTGTTGACCCTTGGAGGTTCTTCGGCTATCGGCTAACTCAGACAATCTCTGGTGTCAGAGTCCTACTTTGAACTAAATTTCCAAGATGTTCACACTCACATTTGTGGTGTTTGGTTAGATTTCGGCTGGAGCAAAAGAGATGGGTTGATCACATGTTGATCATCATTCAATAGGCTAGTTTTGCTTTTTTCAAACAGTTGTGGTTTAAAGGTTTCCAAGAAATGTAAGCAAGCAAGTCCCATGTGAAAGTATTTTCAAAGGTTCTGCTTTAGTCTCATGTTCCAATATCCCATTGGGCAGATCAAGTCTCAAGGCCAGCAGAGAGTCAGCATAGAACTATATTTGCAAAGGGCTTGTTTAGAAGGAGAGGTACAAGTTGCAGCCTTTTTTTTTTTTTTTTCAATCTACTAAGCTCATAAAACTGTATACTCCAGATCTATGTTTTTCCTTTATGTAAATTATGCAAGAATAAAATCAGTTAATTTTAAAAATCAATATACAATCTTGGAGAACGCCAAGCCCAACAACTTCTCCTGGAACTGTTACTGCATTAGCTCAGGTAGGTTGATTTGCTTTCCCATTCACCCTTTCTTCTGCTCCAGGAATTTTTATATTTTATTTTGTTGTTCTTGTAAGCACAGTTATGCATTTAAAATTGTTTTCTTAAGCATTTTCTAAGGTTTCTAGCAGATGGATTTTCAAGATATCTAGTTCATCATTTTGCTCAAATAAGCAGCTTGCAATGTGATTTTAGAATGACTCAAACATTAAAAGAATGAGAGAGCTATTATATTTGTGAAAAAGAAGAATAATGCTATTAAAAGAGAGTTAAAATCATATGAACACATTGTAAATACAGATTGCTATAGAAAGAATATGGTTAAGATAAGATGGTGGTTGAAATAAAAAGTCATGTAAAAGCCACCTTTTTGCCATACATCTAGGACATTTCTTTAGCTGATCTTTTTCTACAATTTGATTATTTAACATAAAATGACAAACAGCTTATGGATCATCTATGGAAAGAGTATATGTCTACAAAAACAAAATGTGAATTTCAATATGAAAAGTTCATATATGTAATCACAGTATCATTTAATTTTTAATGCATTATAGCATTTTATGAATGACTGAATTTTATTTGCCCCAATGTACAAGGCTAGTATAGAATACATGTCCTACCTTTTTTTGTGTGTGATATGTCATATAGATTACTATTCAATTAAAAAGTGGAATTTTTAAGTCCCCAAATAGTGTATTCAACTCCAAGCCATTTCTATTAGTAACATTTTTCTTTGATAGTGAAAGCATCTTTTCATAGTTTCAATGGCTTGTCTTCAATGCCATACTTTTTTTTTTCCGTTATATTATAGTCCTTTATTTAAAAAGAGTAGTGAAAGCCTTTTTAAAGGTCAGAAAATTATATCAAGGGCCATCCTATGTGAATTTTGTATCACTGTTCCTAAAAGAAATTCAATCTTACTGCAATCCTCCTTTTATGAATTCCTGCTGACCAAAACGAATCATATTCGTAATATTTAGGTCACAATGGCAGTTAGTTTTGTGTTCAGTTGCTCTGAAATCTTGACATTTACAACCTGAAAGCTGCTAGAATTTAAGCTAGTGCACACTATAGTTTTTCTTCAATGAAATCTTCCTCGTTTTACTTGTAATTTTGTATTGTTTTTATTTTTACTATTTAAGCTTTCAAGTTGTAATATCGAAGCTCTCTGTTTATTTATTTTGTCTCAATTTCAGTGTACTTCCAAATGTATGTATTTTTTCATACGTGTTTTATCTCTTTTTTATCACTGCCTTCTAAATTTTCACACAGCCAAATAATTAGCTAGAGGGCATAAAAAGACTTATCTCTCCTAAAATAAACCATGTTTTCGTATTATGAATTTTGAAAGTACTTCTTCCCTATTATTTATATCTTTTTTTTTTTTTTTTTTTTTTTTTTTTTTTTTGTGAGACGGAGTCTCACTCTGCCGCCCAGGCTAGAGTGCAGTGGCCGGATCTCAGCTCACTGCAATCTCCACCTCCCGGGTTTACGCCATTCTCCTGCCTCAGCCTCCCGAGTAGCTGGAACTACAGGCGCCCGCCACCGCGCCCGGCTAGTTTTTTGTATTTTTAGTAGAGACGGGGTTTCACCGCGTTAGCCAGGATGGTCTCGATCTCCTGACCTCGTGATCCACCCGTCTCGGCCTCCCAAAGTGCTGGGATTACAGGCTTGAGCCACCGCGCCCGGCTATATCTTTCTTTCTGGAAATTTGTTACGCTATGCCTATTTATATTTGACTGCATTTCATAAATCCTAAGAGGCATGATTTCCATATTTGAATGCCTCTGAAATTGATTTTGTCTTACAGTGATGTCATCTTACAATTACTTCTGCTTGAATAGCTATCATGACATAGTTACCATTATTTGTGAGTATGCAAAAAGTGATCATATTTGTCATAATTTTGTCACTTCAATTAATCTTCGTGTAAAGCTGATACTAAATTTTGGGTTTAATTGTCATGTTTAAACATTACTTTAGATTCAGCATTGCAACGGAAATTCATTGTGTATATACATATGCGTAGTATCAAACCATGGAGGTATAAATGTGATTATACCAAGCCAATAGTCATCATTGGAGGAATGATAGAAATTATCTATTTTCTTGCAAAACAGCAACCAAGTGCTTCATATCATCTAAGAAAGGAAGATATCTATGAGTGGATAGTTTATTTATATTTTAAAGCTACAACCAAAATACTATCTTTCACACATCAGAATGTACCTGATTCAAGATAATTATATTTTGAAATAATACATTTTAGAATATGTGTATATGCAAATGGGAGGAACTTAATTGAGAAGAAATTGATATACAAAAAAAAAATTTTTAAGAAGAGAATTCTTGAGAAAGTTAAAGGGGTTAAAATATGGCTAGAAGTTGAAGCATGGGCCTTAGGATAAAATTCCAGAGAGATTTTCCAAGGCTGGTAAGAAATAAAAATAAAGCCTAGTCATAGGTTCTGACTCTTGTAATGTTTACAACAAGGTGTATTGAGGATTTATTATGTGTCAGACCTTGTGCTAGGCAGAGGAGATGGAAAGAGAACAGAATAAATATTCCTCCTATTGAAGGAATTGGGTGTTAGAATAATTGTCACTCCTGAAAGTTTTAATTATACACTGAAGTGGGTTAAATTGTGTCCTACACAAAAGATATGTTGAAGTTCTAAATGTTGTCCCTCACAAAAGATATGTTGAAGTTCTCATTCAGTACCTGTAAGTGTGACACTATTTGAAAGTAGGGACATTAAAGATGTTACCAAGATAAGACAAAGTAATACTGAATTTGAGTGGGCTCTAATCCTTATGGCTTGTGCCCATGTAAGAGGAGACAAAGACATACACCAAAAGATGGATATATGACAATAGAGGTAAAGAGTGGAGTGATTCCTTTACAGGCCAAGGAACACCAAAGTTTTGAGGAATGGATCTTCTTCCATTCTAACTGGCAGTTTTTCTGACTATGTGAGTCAGATTTAGTGTATAAATAGGTATACGTGGGAAGGCATATATATGCATGCCAAAGTAGTAAGCTCCCTAACAACAATGCATCTAGGATTTTTTCTTTTTGTTTCAATATATAAAATGCTACACGTGATATAAATAAATTTATTTTTAGGGAAAAAAACATTTTCAATAATCCTAGTGTACTGAAATTTTACAATGAGTGTTGCTTTCACCAAATACAATGTAAAATATAGGACATAAATGAGGAGATATGTTAGAATCCTGGGAAACTATTCTGACATTATTCAGTTTTAAAAAGTATGCTTTTTTTAAAGACAGTGGATTCAGTGAAACTGCCGTAGTTATCTAAAAATAACTGGCAGGAGCAAGGTAAAGTATTTTAATATCCATTTGGGTTGCCCATAGTAGCAAAGAGATATGAAATAAAAGTAAAAATTGGGAGGCCTAGGCAGGCGAATCACGAGGTCAGAAGTTTGAGACCAGTCTGGCCAGCACGGTGAAACCCTGTCTCTACTAAAATACAGAAAAAAAAAAAAAAATAGCCGGTGCGGTGGCGAGTGCCTGTAGTCCCAGCTACTTGGGAGGCTGAGGCATGGGAATTGCTTGAACCCTGCAGGTGGAGGTTGTAGTGAGCCGAGATTGCACCTTAGTGACAGAGTGAGGCTCCATCTCAAAAAAAAGAAAAGAAAAAAAAATCGAAAATCCTTCATGATTAACCCCCACCCCCCAACAAACTAGTCATAAGGAGAATATACTCAAAATAGTAAAAGCCACAGCCAACATTATACTGAATAATCAAAATCTGAAAGTATATTCCTTAAGAACTGGAGCAAGGTAAGGATATCCACTCTCACCACTGCTATTAAACATAATACTGGAATTCCCAGACAGAATGAAAGGAAAACAATGATAGATGAATTCACAAAAGTATCAGGATACAAAATTAAGGCACAAATCAGTTGCATTTTTGTGTACCACCAATGCTCAAGCTAAGAATTAAATCAAGAACTCAATTCCATTTACAACTGCCAAACACATACAAAAAACTAGGAATATATTTGACTAAGGGGATAAAATACTTTTATCAAGAGAACTACCAACTGCTGATGACAAAAAGGACAAGTGACACAAACAAATCTAAAAACATTCCATGCTCATGGATAGGTAGAATCAATATCATTAAAATAAATATACTTTCCTAAGCATCTAGAGATTCAATGCAATTCTTATCAAATTACCAATGTCATTATTTTCGTGGAATTAGAGAAAAATTCTAAAATTTATATAGAACCAAAAAAGAGGCCAAATAATCAAAGCAATCCTAAAAAAAAAGAACAAAGCCAGAGGCATTACATTATTTGATTTCAAACTGTACTATAAAACTACAGTTATCAAAACAGCATGGAACTGGCACAAAAATGGACACATATATCAATGGAATAGAATAGAAGACTCAGAAATAAATCCATACACTTTCAACCAACATCTTCAAAGTAGTCAATAAAAGTAAACAAAGGGGAAACAACACTTTTTAAATAAATGGTGCTTGGGAAATTGACGAACCACATGCAGAGGAATTAAACTTGACCCCAATCTCTCACTACATACAAAAATTAACTCAAGGTAGATTAAAAACTTAAATGTAAGACCTCAAACTTAAAAACAAATAAAATAAATAGAAGAAATTTTAGGAAAAGCTGTTCTAGATATTGGGCTAACCTAAGAATTTATGACTATGACCTCAAAAGTAAATGGAACAACAATAAAAAATAGACAAATGGTACTTAAATAAACCAAAGTAATTCTGCAGAGCAAAATAAACCATCAACAGAGTAAACACACAACCTGCAGAATGGGAGAAAATATATGTCTCTGATAATGGACTAACATCTGGAATCTATAAGGAACTTAAATTAACAAGAAACACCAAATAACCCCATTAAAAAGTGGACATGAGACATGAAAAGATACTTTTCAAAAGAAAATTTACAAGTTGCCAATAACATGAAAAAATGCCCTACAAAACTAGTCATCAGAGAAATACAAATCAAAATGCAATGAGATGCTATCTCACACTAGTCAGAATGTCTACTGTTAAAAAGTCAAAAAATAACAGATGTTGAAGATGAGGAGAAAAAAGAATGCTTATACACTGTTGATGGGAATAGTTCAACTTCTATGGAAAACAGTATGGAGATTTTTCAAAGTACTGAAAATAGAACTACCATTCAACCTAGAAATCCCACTACTGGGTATCTACCCAAAAGAGAAGAAATCATTTTACCAAAAGAATACCTACACTAATTTTCTTTTTGTTGCAGCACTATTCACAATAGCAAAGACATAGAATCAACCTAGGTGCCTATCAATGGTGGATTGAATAAAGATATCATATTATACATACACCTTGCAATACTACACAGACATAAAAAATAATGAAGTCATGTCCTCCACAGCAGCATGGATGCAGCTGGAGGTCATTATCCTAAGTAATTTTCTCAGAAAGAGAAAATCAAATACCACATGTTCCCATTTAAAAGTGGGAGCTAAACAATGGGTACACATGGATATAAAGACGAAAGCAATAAATACCTGGGACTCCAAAAGAATGGAGGGTGAGAAGTAGGGGAGCGTTGGAAGCTACATATTTGGTACCATGCCCTCAATCTGGGTGATAGTATACTAAAAGCTTAAACTCCACCATTGCAGTATACCTATATAACAAACCTGCACATGTGCCTCCTGAATCTATAATAAAAACACAGAATAAAATAAAATACAATAGAGATTAGACAGAAGAAAAGGATTATGAATGTTCTCATTTTAGAATTAATGAAAATAATTCAATATTGGAGACCAGGCTTAACAGTAATTAAAGATAAAAGGTTATCAATTAAAAAAAAGAAGCACAAATGACAAATGTATCTAATATACATACTTAAAAGCAAATAATCAGAAATATGCAAGAATTATTTTTGATGATTAAATAAACTAACACTGATTAATTAATGAGCTGTTTATCCATTCAACACTGAGTAAAAGCTTAATAATATTACCCAGTGTTGGCATTTTCATTGTTTTAAAAAGCTTTTTTTTTTTTTTTTTTTTTTTTTTTTTGGCAGAGAACTCACAATTATTTGGACAATAGAGTGAAAAGCTGAATGAGCACTTGAAGAAGATGTATCCTCTGACCTAAACAAATGCCTATCTCAAAGAGCCACATCTATCTCTGTGCAAAGGACTGTAAAACTGGGTGCTGAGCTGCATGAGGTAAGAGGATGCAAATTTGAATTGTCATTTTTTTGGACAGGTGTGAAGAGGATGTTGATACGTCCTCTGTGAATAAAATGGTGTCCAGAAGTGGATGGGAGCAAAGCTTTTAGATGTTCCTAAACATCTGTTGTCATTTTCCATTGTTTACAGATATAGGCTGGAAGCGACTCAGGACAAAATATCCAAGTCTCCTTGTAAACATTTGTTTAGTTAACGCCAAAGGAATAAAGCTTTCAAAGCAGTCATTGTTTATTTTATCCCTTTTTCCTTTATGTGTCCTGGAGGTAGGTGCCAAAGGGAAAGATACCGGGTGGTTAATAATCAGTCAGAGGTCATAAAACCACTTAAAGGAATATCAACAAAATAAATGTTTACTCTTTTGCACCATGAACACTTTTAGGTTACATTTTTTCATTTTAGCCTATCCTAAGTAATATATTTATCTAGGGCTGTATGCAAATTGATATAACTTCCTGGTGGGTAGCTTGGCAATATGTTTCAGGATCCTTACAAAGATGTGTTCATTTTCAATTTTTATTTTTATTTTTTTTTTTTAGTTTACTATTTTGTATGGAGACAGGATCTCACTATGTTGCCCAGGCTGGTCTTGAACTCCTGGCCAGAAGTGATCCTCCTGCGTTGGCCTCCCAAAGCGTTGGGATTACAGGTATGAGTTACCATGTCTGACCTTAATAATTTTTAAGTAAGGCAGAATGACACTCTCCTCTAAGGATTTACATACAAGTTGTTCACAAAAGTGTGGTTTACTTTTAAGAATAAATTTGAAATAACTGTAATAATCCAAAATATAGAAGCATTATCAAAATTATCATGTGTCCTTATAAAATGATATTCTGCAACCATAAAAATTCTGCCTTGGAGTACTAAAGAATACATTTTAAACCATCAAAGTATAATAAATAAAAATAAATAATAGCACTATGTATTATATATTTTATTTTCTAAAACAAATTTTAAAAGGTCCATGAAAATTTTAATTATTAGTTTTAAGTTGGTGGGACCATGAAAATTTGCATTTTATATATTTATGTGGTAAACATGTTTCCTAGAAATTAATGTGATGCAAAAGTTTTAAAAATGTTTACTATTTTAGTGGATTCTCATTTGAAATCAGTCAGAAGTACATATTGACTTTCAGAGGCCAGATCATAATCACAATTTATAACTAAAACTGTTAGGTAAAAGTATTTTCATTAATAATATAAATATATGTGAATTGAATGTAAATAATTATATACAAGAAATTATTGTCATAAAATGTAATCATGCTGATACTATTATACAAAGTAGAATAATAAACAGCATTTTATTAATGCATATTCAAAAATATTACTTATTGTATAAAAAACAATCTAGAACACAGACAATACCAAATGCTAACCAAGATGTGGAGCAACAAGAACTGTAACTTATTGCTGGTTGGAAAGCAAAAGCGTACAGCCATTTTGAAAGCCAGTTTCATAGTACTTTTTTGTAAAACTAAATATGCTCTTGTCATATGATTCATCAGTGGTGCTCCTTGGTATTCACCTAAAATAATTGAGAATTTATGTCCATACAAAAACGTTCACATAGATGATTGTAGCAGGTGTATTCATAATTGCCAAAACTTGTAATCAACTAAGATTTCTTCCACAAATGAAAAGATAAATAAACAGTAGCACATCAAGAAAGTAGAATACAATTTAGCATTACAAAGAAATTCAATTTCAAGCAATGAAAAGAAATATAGAAAACTTAATGCATATTACCAAGCCTCCCAAAAATCTCAATCTGAACAAGGTGCTTATGGTTTGAATCCAACTATATGATATCTATATGCAAAAGGCAAAACTATGAAGATAGTAAAAATAGTAGTGTTTGCCAGGGTTTGGGTAAGGAGGTATGAATTGATGGAGCAGAGGATTTTTAGAGCAAGGCAATGAAACTACTCTGAATGACGCTATAATGGTTGATACAAATAATTAAACATTTGTCCAAATCCATGGAATGTACAGAATCAAGAGTGAAGCATAATGTAAACTATAGACTTTGGGCAATAATTACGTGTCAACGCAAGTTCATTGATTCTAACAAATATATCACTCAGGTGGGGAATATTGATAATAGAAAAGAATATACAAATTTGGCATAAGGGGTATATGGAAAATATCTGTACATTCTGCTCAACTTTACTGTGAAACTAAACTACTCTAAAAATAAAGTATGTTTAAAAATATTAAACAACCATGGAGGAAAAAAATGTAACTTTTCTAAAATGCATCATTTCAAAGAACATTTTGATACTTATTCAAAAAGTATCAAAGATATATTTAAATCAGAGAGAAAATGTACAATGCATGTGGTTTTACTAAGATAAGACATTCTAGCCTTGTGGAAATATTTGTATAATGCAATCTGACTCTACTAGGGCAAGTCATTACCTCTGCACTATTTTATTTCCTAAAGTAAGTATTTTTCCTATTTGATTAGATTTTAAAGAAAATAATCAACAGTGAATTGATTTGACTTCAGGTAGAACCATTGTCTGTCATAAACTACCTATCCAATAAATAATTATTACATAAACGAATATATTAATTAATGCCACTATCAAATATTTACCAAAATTTCCAGTATTACTAAAAATTAAAAATTTTCACCATCTAAATAAGGCCATATAATATGCAATCACAATATAAAAATGTGCATATATAATTTTTTGAAAGTTTAATACATTTTACCTCCACTGATCATTACAAATTTTATAGTGTAGAATTATGTAAGCAGAAGGAGATAGTAGACAATTTAACCACAGGCTAAAGGGCCAGAGGACAGAAGGAACCATTAGTCTATAGGAACAGAGCAGCATCTTGGTCATTAAAGACCATGCAATTGTGAAAGTTCACAGCCTCCCAGCAGTGAAGAATATAAGACTTTGGAAGACAGCGAGTGGGTTCTATTGCACTCTGCACTTGTAGCTTCTATGTCAGTGACCAATACAGAGTAAATAGGAAATAAAGTTTTATTAAACTGAATAGGTGACTTTGAACAATTACCTCATTTTAGAAAGCAAATGAACCATACAATATGAATCACCCAAGCATAGCCAATCACCCATAATCATTTTAGGTGAATAGCACTTAAACTCAATTTCTTCATAGCCTTCTTTCAAAATTGAATGTAAACATTTCTTATTTTTCCTACCTCTTTAACTTGAAATATATGGATTTAGAGAAGCTTTGCTGACAAGATAATAACAGAATAATTTTCAATTTAAATGACTGTAACCAGAATGTACTTACATTTATTTCAGCATTAATTTTAAAGAGCAGAAGAAAATAATGGATCAGTGATTTTGTGATTTTGTATATACTATTTTTTTTTAAACTTCTTTTTTTTTAATTTATTTATTACTATTATACTTTAAGTTGTAGGGTACATGTGCATAACGTGCAGGTTTGTTACATATGTATGCTTGTGCCATGTTGGTGTGCTGCACCCATCAACTCGTCATTTACATCAGGTATAACTCCCAATGCAATCCCTCCCTCCTCCCCCCTCCCCATGATAGGCCCCGGTGTGTGATATTCCCCTTCCTGAGTCCAAGTGATCTCATTGTTCAGTTCCCACCTATGAGTGAGAACATGCAGTGTTTGGTTTTCTGTTCTTGTGACAGTTTGCTAAGAATGATGGTTTCCAGTTGCATCCATGTCCCTACAAAGGACACAAACTCATCCTTTTTTATGGCTGCATAGTATTCCATGGTGTATATGTGCCACATTTTCTTAATCCAATCTGTCACTGATGGACATTTGGGTTGATTCCAAGTCTTTGCTATTGTGAATAGTGCTGCAATAAACATACATGTGCATGTGTCTTTATAGCAGCATAATTTATAATCCTTTGAGTATATCCCTAGTAATGGGATGGCTGGGTCATATGGTACATCTAGTTCTAGATCCTTGAGGAATCGCCATACTGTTTTCCATAATGGTTGAACTAGTTTACAATCCCACCAACAGTGTAAAAGTGTTGCTATTTCTCCACATCCTCTCCAACACCTGTTGTTTCCTGACTTTTTAATGATTGCCATTCTAACTGGTGTGAGATGGTATCTCATTGTGGTTTTGATTTGCATTTCTCTGATGGCCAGTGATGATGAACATTTTTTCATCTGCCTGTTGGCTGTATGAATGTCTTCTTTTGAGAAATGTCTGTTCATATCCTTTGCCCACTTTTTGATGGGGTTGTTTGTTTTTTTCTTGTAAATTTGTTTGAGTTCTTTGTAGGTTCTGGATATTAGCCCTTTGTCAGATGAGTAGATTGCAAAAATTTTCTCCCATTCTGTAGGTTGCCTGTTCACTCTGATGGTAGTTTCTTTTGCTGTGCAGAAGCTCTTTAGTTTAATGAGATCCCATTTGTCAATTTTGGCTTTTGCTGCTGTTGCTTTTGGTGTTTTAGACATGAAGTCTTTGCCCATGCCTATGTCCTGAATGGTACTACCTAGGTTTTCCTCTAGGATTTTTATGGTATTAGGTCTAACATTTAAGTCTCTAATCCATCTTGAATTAATTTTCGTATAAGGAGTAAGGAAAGGATCCAGTTTCAGCTTTCTACTTATGGCTAGCCAATTTTCCCAGCACCATTTATTAAATAGGGAATCCTTTCCCCATTTCTTGTTTCTCTCAGGTTTGTCAAAGATCAGATGGCTATAGATGTGTGGTATTATTTCTGAGGACTCTGTTCTGTTCCATTGGTCTATATCTCTGTTTTGGTACCAGTACCATGCTGTTTTGGTTACTGTAGCCTTGTAGTATAGTTTGAAGTCAGGTAGCGTGATGCCTCCAGCTTTGTTCTTTTGACTTAGGATTGTCTTGGAGATGCGGGCTCCTTTTTGGTTCCATATGAACTTTAAAGCAGTTTTTTCCAATTCTGTGAAGAAACTCATTGGTAGCTTGATGGGGATGGCATTGAATCTATAAATTACCTTGGGCAGTATGGCCATTTTCACGATATTAATTCTTCCTATCCATGAGCATGGTATGTTCTTCCATTTGTTTGTGTCCTCTTTGATTTCACTGAGCAGTGGTTTGTAGTTCTCCTTGAAGAGGTCCTTTACATCCCTTGTAAGTTGGATTCCTAGGTATTTTATTCTCTTTGAAGCAATTGTGAATGGAAGTTCATTCCTAATTTGGCTCTCTGTTTGTCTGTTACTGGTGTATAAGAATGCTTGTGATTTTTGCACATTAATTTTGTATCCTGACACTTTGCTGAAGTTGCTTATCAGCTTAAGGAGATTTTGGGCTGAGACAATGGGGTTTTCTAAATATACAATCATGTCATCTGCAAAGAGGGACAATTTGACTTCTTCTTTTCCTAACTGAATACCCTTGATTTCTTTCTCTTGCCTAATTGCCCTAGCCAGAACTTCCAACACTATGTTGAATAGGAGTGGTGAGAGAGGGCATCCCTGTCTTGTGCCAGTTTTCAAAGGGAATTTTTCCAGTTTTTGCCCATTCAGTATGATATTGGCTGTGGGTTTGTCATAAATAGCTCTTATTATTTTGAGGTACGTTCCATCAATACCGAATTTATTGAGCGTTTTTAGCATGAAGGGCTGTGGAATTTTGTCAAAAGCCTTTTCTGCATCTATTGAGATAATCATGTGGTTCTTGTCTTTGGTTCTGTTTATATGGTGGATTATGTTTATTGATTTGCGAATGTTGAACCAGCCTTGCATCCCAGGGATGAAGCCCACTTGATCATGGTGGATAAGCTTTTTGATGTGTTGCTGAATCTGGTTTGCCAGTATTTTATTGAGGATTTTTGCATTGATGTTCATCAGGGATATTGGTCTAAAATTCTCTTTTTTTGTTGTGTCTCTGCCAGGCTTTGGTATCAGGATGATGTTGGCCTCATAAAATGAGTTAGGGAGGATTCCCTCTTTTTCTATTGATTGGAATAGTTTCAGAAGGAATGGTACCAACTCCTCCTTGTACCTCTGGTAGAATTCAGCTGTGAATCCATCTGGTCCTGGACTTTTTTTGGTTGGTAGGCTATTAATTATTGCCTCAATTTCAGAGCCTGCTATTGGTCTATTCAGGGATTCAACTTCTTCCTGGTTTAGTCTTGGAAGAGTGTAAGTGTCCAGGAAATTATCCATTTCTTCTAGATTTTCCAGTTTATTTGCATAGAGGTGTTTATAGTATTCTCTGATGGTAGTTTGTATTTCTGTGGGGTCGGTGGTGATATCCCCTTTATCATTTTTAATTGTGTCGATTTGATTCTTCTCTCTTTTTTCTTCTTTATTAGTCTTGCTAGTGGTCTGTCAATTTTGTTGATCTTTTCAAAAAACCAACTCCTGGATTCATTGATTTTTTGGAGGGTTTTTTGTGTCTCTATCTCCTTCAGTTCTGCTCTGATCTTAGTTATTTCTTGCCTTCTGCTAGCTTTCGAATGTGTTTGCTCTTGCTTCTCTAGTTCTTTTAATTGCGATGTTAGAGTGTCAATTTTAGATCTTTCCTGCTTTCTCTTGTGGGCATTTAGTGCTATAAATTTCCCTCTACACACTGCTTTAAATGTGTCCCAGAGATTCTGGTATGTTGTATCTTTGTTCTCATTGGTTTCAAAGAACATCTTTATTTCTGCCTTCATTTTGTTATGTACCCAGTAGTCATTCAGGAGCAGGTTGTTCAGTTTCCATGTAGTTGAGCGGTTTTGATTGAGTTTCTTAGTCCTGAGTTCTAGTTTGATTGCACTGTGGTCTGAGAGACAGTTTGTTATAATTTCTGTTCTTGTACATTTGCTGAGGAGTGCTTTACTTCCAATTACGTGGTCGATTTTGGAGTAAGTACGATGCGGTGCTGAGAAGAATGTATATTCTGTTGATTTGGGGTGGAGAGTTCTATAGATGTCTATTAGGTCTGCTTGCTGCAGAGATGAGTTCAATTCCTGGATATCCTTGTTAACTTTCTGTCTCGTTGATCTGTCTAATGTTGAGAGTGGAGTGTTGAAGTCTCCCATTATTATTGTATGGGAGTCTAAGTCTCTTTGTAAGTCTCTAAGGACTTGCTTTATGAATCTGGGTGCTCCTGTATTGGGTGCATATATATTTAGGATAGTTAGCTCTTCCTGTTGAATTGATCCCTTTACCATTATGTAATGGCCTTCTTTATCTCTTTTGATCTTTGATGGTTTAAAGTCTGTTTTATCAGAGACTAGTATTGCAACCACCGCTTTTTTTTGTTCTCCATTTGCTTGGTAAATCTTCCTCCATCCCTTTATTTTGAGCCTATGTATGTCTCTGCGTGTGAGATGGGTCTCCTGAATACAGCAGACTGATGGGTCTTGATTCTTTATCCAGTTTGCCAGTCTGTGTCTTTTAATTGGAGCATTTAGTCCATTTACATTTAAGGTTAAGATTGTTATGTGTGAACTTGATCCTGCCATTATGATATTAACTGGTTATTTTGCTCGTTAGTTGATGCAGTTTCTTCCTAGCCTCGATGGTCTTTACAATTTGGCATGTTTTTGCAATGGCTGGTACCGGTTGTTCCTTTCCATGTTTAGTGCTTCCTTCAGGGTCTCTTGTAAGGCAGGCCTAGTGGTGACAAAATCTCTAAGCATTTGCTTATCTGTAAAGGATTTTATTTCTCCTTCACTTATGAAACTTAGTTTGGCTGGATATGAAATTCTGGGTTTAAAATTCTTTTCTTTAAGAATGTTGAATATTGGCCCCCACTCTCTTCTGGCTTGTAGAGTTTCTGCCGAGAGATCTGCTGTGAGTCTGATGGGCTTCCTTTTGTGGGTAACCCGACCTTTCTCTCTGGCTGCCCTTAAGATTTTTTCCTTCATTTCAACTTTGGTGAATCTGGCAATTATGTGTCTTGGAGTTGCTCTTCTCGAGGAGTATCTTTGTGGCATTCTCTGTATTTCCTGGATTTGAATGTTGGCCTGCCCTACTAGGTTGGGGAAGTTCTCCTGGATGATATCCTGAAGAGTGTTTTCCAACTTGGTTCCATTTTCCCCCTCACTTTCAGGCACCCCAATCAGACGTAGATTTGGTCTTTTTACATAATCCCATACTTCTTGCAGGCTTTGTTCATTTCGTTTTCTTCTTTTTTCTTTTGGTTTCTCTTCTCGCTTCATTTCATTCATTTGATCCTCAATCGCTGATACTCTTTCTTCCAGTTGATCGAGTCGGTTACTAAAGCTTGTGCATTTGTCACGTATTTCTCGTGTCATGGTTTTCATCTCTTTCATTTCGTTTAGGACCTTCTCTGCATTAATTACTCTAGCCATCAATTCTTCCACTTTTTTTTCAAGATTTTTAGTTTCTTTGCCCTGGGTATGTAATTCCTCCTTTAGCTCTGAGAAATTTGATGGACTGAAGCCTTCTTCTCTCATCTCGTCAAAGTCATTCTCCGTCCAGCTTTGATCCGTTGCTGGCGATGAGCTGCGCTCCTTTGCCAGGGGAGATGCGCTCTTATTTTTTGAATTTCCAGCTTTTCTGCCCTGCTTTTTCCCCATCTTTGTGGTTTTATCTGCCTCTGGTCTTTGATGATGGTGATGTACTGATGGGGTTTTGGTGTAGGTGTCCTTCCTGTTTGATAGTTTTCCTTCTAACAGTCAGGACCCTCAGCTGTAGGTCTGTTGGAGATTGCTTGAGGTCCACTCCAGACCCTGTTTGCCTGGGTATCAGCAGCAGAGGCTGCAGAAGATAGAATATTTCTGAACAGCGACTGTACCTGTCTGATTCTTGCTTTGGAAGCTTCCTCTCAGGGGTGTACTCCACCCTGTGAGGTGTGGGGTGTCAGACTGCCCCTAGTGGGGGATGTCTCCCAGTTAGGCTACTCAGGGGTAGCCTTGAGCAGGGAGTCTGTCCCTTTTCAGATCTCAACCTCCGTGTTGGGAGATCCACTGCTCTCTTCAAAGTTGTCAGACAGAGTCATTTGCGTCTGCAGAGGTTTCTGCTGAGTTTGTTATTGTTTACTGTGCCTTGTCCCCAGAGGTGGAGTCTACAGAGACAGGCAGGTTTCCTTGAGCTGCTGTGAGCTCCACCCAGTTCGAGCTTCCCAGCAGCTTTGTTTACCTACTTAAGCCTCAGCAATGGCGGGTGCCCCTCCCCCAGCCTCGCTGCTGCCTTGCTGGTAGATCACAGACTGCTGTGCTAGCAATGAAGGAGGCTCCGTGGGTGTGGGACCCTCCCGGCCAGGTGTGGGATATGATCTCCTGGTGTGCCTGTTTGCTTAAAGCGCAGTATTGGGGTGGGAGTTACCCGATTTTCCAAGTCTTGTGTGCCTCAGTTCCCCTGGCTAGGAAAAGGGATTCCCTTCCGCCTTGCGCTTCCCAGGTGAGGCGATGCCTCGCCCTGCTTCAGCTCTCGCTGGTTGGGCTGCAGCAGCTGACCAGCACCGATCGTCTGGCACTCCCCAGTGAGATGAACCCAGTACCTCAGTTGAAAATGCAGAAATCACCGGTCTTCTGTGTCGCTCACGCTGGGAGTTGGAGACTGGAGCTGTTCCTATTTGGCCATCTTGCTCCCTATATACTTTTAATAAAGGGAAAATATAATGCATTTTTTAAACATTACTAATTATCAATTCATTAGATACATTGATATATCAAACAGACTAAAATATATTTATATTTTTATATTAAATATAAAGGAGTGTAAATGCACACTAATATATAATTTTTTTTTAAAATTGTGAATTGGGCCTTGGTCACAGTTACATTATGAAGAATACTTGCTCTTGAACAAAACTACCATTTATTTCTCCAACTCAGTTAAACAGTCCTAGGAGCTAGTTGAACCTCAGATGACTGAATTGTCTACAGTATTTATGACTGGCTAATGCGAACATTAAATACTACTAGGTGCATATTATTTTTTATTGGTAGAAACTTTATTTTTACTAGAAGTTAAAGACATATGAAATTCAACGGTAAATGTAACATTCAACTCCTGTCCTTACTTAGACAAAGTGTATTAATCAAGGAAAAGGTTTTATGTGACAATGGATATATATAATATGTTCTTAAGCATGGATTCATTAATATTGAAAACAATAGTCATGTGTAATTTATTGTATCTCCAGTCATCAAAATGTGATTAAATGGTAAACCAACTGAAACCAAATGAAAGAGCAAAGGGTTCCTAAAGCTTTTTCAGCCGTTTGCTCTTTAATCAGGATTATTATTATTTTCTGTTTGTATCAGCTACATATTCTTTCCTTTCTGTGTCAGCTCTATCCTCCAGTGGTTTCCCTCAAAGAATTGAGTGATTTTAGAAGATTCAGACTTTAAGTTACAAATTACATCATGAAGAAAGAAATCTCTGTTTTAATATTCTAAGTCAATTTTCTAAAATTCAAATGCATTGAACCAAATCTGAATCATTTTCTGTGGTCAGGCAAATGTCACCACACACCATTTGTTTTCTGCCTGGGTTATAAGAAACAATCAATGGTGGCAGAAGGCATAGGATAATCCTGAATGTTTTAAGTCTTGAAGCTGAGGGACTAGGCATGCAAATTCAACTATGTGCTACACAATCAGTGGACAGTGGAAATGTTACAGAGAAACCCCAATATCTGCTACAGCATTCCTAAGCAACAGAGATAAGATAATAATGGAGAGTTCAGTGTGGGGTGAGTGCATTTGTGTGTGTGTGTCAATGTATCTGCAATCACTTAAACAGAAACATTATAAAGCAAGCCTCATTAAGGAACATTGCAGAGTAACTTTTCTTACGGTTGATGAAGCAATAACATTCTTTGTGTTTAGATCTATATTCTTGCCATGACTGTACCCCAACTAATAAAATCTGAAGATAATAAAGATCTATTAGTTGGTAGCAGGGCTTCTTTTTTTGCAGAAAGGATGTTTTAAGGTACCAGTAAGGATCATTTTTTCCATGCTTTTTCTAATGCTAACTTTGAGTGTTATTGTAAAGTAAGAATTTCAAAACATTTTGTGTTTAAGGGTGGTACTTTAATACCATTATAATGAGATTACTGTCTCTGACTTGCTCTGTGAAAATTCAGGTGAAAGTCATGAGAGAAAAAACACAATATAAATATTACTTAATCAATTCTAGTGGTTCATAATGTATTTTATTTAATTTACCTTCTATGCAATTTGTTTTTATTTATCTTCAATATTTCCTTTCATTGAGAAGCTATGCAGCACAAGAGTAATATTCTATAATCCTAGTCTCATTATGTTTTTATAGAAAAGTCACAAAATAATTTATCCCAAAGGAAAGATCCTTAGTAGTAAATCTTACACAAGGAAAAGCACAATTCTTAGGACTGAAGTTGACATAAATAATGATGAGCAGGCTGAGCATGGTGGCTCATGCCTGTAATCCCAGCACTTTAGGAGGCCAAGGTAGATGGATCACTTGAGCTCAGGAATTTGAGACCAGCAGGGGCAACACGAGGAAACACCATTTCTACAAGAATAAACAAACAAAAATTAACTGGACTTAGTGGTGAATGCCTGTGGTCCCAGCTACTCAAGAGACTGAGGTGGGAGGTTCCCTTGAGTCCAAGAGAGGTCAAAGCTGCAGTGAGCCCTGATGGAGCCACAGAACTCCAGCCTGGGTAACAGTGAAACTTTGCCTCAAAAAAAAAAAAAAAAAAAAAAAAAAAAAAAAAAAAAAAAGATAAGCAATTGGCAATTGTGTGTTTAGTTACATACCAAGTTATTTGAGTAAGCTGGTTTTGTAATTCAAACGATTTAACTTTATAACTAAAAAAATCAAATGATTGTGAGGATATATCGGTTACTCTCTCTTTCACTTTTATTGAGAATTATAGCAAATAAACTGACTAGTGGATTGTTAATGAAATTATCAATTTAAATGAGTGTGTATATTATTTAACATGGTGACAAAATTTATACATTTGAATAATAATAAATTAAATAATTTATTGACTCATACATTTGGTTCTTCACACGATTTACTAAATTTATATGTTACCCCTTTTAATATTACCTTCAGATTACTCGTAATACCTATGACAATGTAAATACTAGGTAAATAGTTGTTATCTTTATTCTTTCATTTGCATTCTATTTTATTGTTTTTTTTTCCCCCTAAGTTTTGATGTGCTGTTGGTTGAATTTGTGAATGCAGAAGCCATAAATATAAAATCCTGAATACCCTATGAAAAAACTCCTAAATTTGATAAGGTAAGTTTAAGGATTCAAAATAAACATAAAAAAGCAGTAGTGTTTCTGTACACCAATAACAGTCCAGATGAAAACTAAATCAAGAAGGCAATCCCATTTACAATAGCTACAAAAAATATTTAGGAATATATTTAACATAGGAGGTGAAACATCTCTATAATAAAAACTATAAAACTGCTGAAATAAACTGTAGATGACACAAACAAATGGAAAAACATCCCATTCTCCTAGAGGAATTAATAATATTAAAATGACCATTCCAATCTACATTTTCAATGCAATTTCTATGAAAATATGTCATTTTCCACACAATTAGAAAAAAAAACTATTCTAAAATTCATATGGAACCATAAAAAAGCCTAAGAGCCAGAGCAATCAAAATTAAAAAACAAAGCTGGAGGCATTCCACTACCAAAAAAAAAGTTGGAACCATCCCACTACCAGACTTATCAAATTAATGGTATCCAAAACAGCATGGTACTCCTATTAGACACACAGAACAATGGAATAGAATATAGAATTCAAAAATAAAGCCACATATTTACAGCCTTCTGATCTTGACCAAATTGACAAGAACATTTACCAGGGAAAAGATAACCTTTTCAACAAATGGTGCTAGCAAAATTGGGTTGCAATATGCAGAAGAATACAACTGGACCCCTATGTCTCACCATCTGTGAAAAATCAACTCAGGATGGATTAAGTTCAATGTAATCAAACTATAAAAATACTAGAAGAAAAACCAAATAAATTTCTTTTGGATGTTGGTCTAGGCAAAGAACTTATGATTAGGACCACAATAGTACAGGCAGCAAAAACAAAAATAGACAAATGAGATTTAATAAAACTAAAAAGCTTCTGCACAGCAAAAGAAATAATCAACATGGTGAACAGACTGCTTTTAGAATGGAAGAAAATATGTACAAACTATGCATCTGATAAGGGACTAATATCCAGAATTTACAAGAACTCAAACAACTCAACAACAAGCACAAACAAATAATACTATTTTTAAAATGGGCAAAGGTCATGAATACACATTTTTCAAAAGAAGATATACAAATGATCAACAGGTATATGAAAAAGTTCTCAATGTCACTAATCATCAGAGAAATGCAAATTAAAACCACATTGAGATATAATCTTACACCAGTCAGAATAGCTCTTATTAGAAAAACAAAAAATAACATGTTTGCAAGGATGTGAAGAAAAGAGAATGCTTATACACTGTTGGTGTGAATGTAAATTAGTAAAACCTCTATAAAAATATAAAGATTTCTCAAAGAATTAAAAATACAAGTACCATTTCATCTAGCAGTCCTATGACTGAGTGTCTACACAAAGGAAAAGAAAACATAGCAAATAGATAACCGTACCATTGTGTTTATTGCTGCACTATTTACAATAACAAAGATATGGAATCAACCTAGGTGTTCATCAATGGATAATAAGTTAAAGAAAAGGTGGTATATATACACAAAGGTATACTATTCAGCCATAAAAAGAATGAAATCACATATTTTGCAGCAACATGAATAGAACTGTAGACCATCAGATTAAACAAGTCAAAGAAAGAAAGTTGAATACCTCATGTTCTTACTTTTAAGTGGGAACTAAATAATGCTTACATGTGGCTGTAGATTGTGGAATGCTAGACAATGGAGACTCAGGAGAATGAGGGTGTGGGAGTGGAGCATGATAAGACATTACTAAATGGATTCAATGTACAGTATTAGGGTTATATGTATACCTTAAAAGTCCTAACCTCACCACTTTACAATCTATGCATATAACAAAATTACACTTGAACCCCATATATTTATATAAATGAACTAAACACTCCAACTAAAACACAGAGAGTAGTAAAATGAATTTTAAAATGCAGTATAGTTCAACCATATTCTATCCATAAGAGGCGTACATTAGATTCATAATCGCAAATAGTTGCCTTTAAGATTTTCTCTTAAGCATTGACTTTGGACAGTCTGGTGGCTATGTGCCTTGGTTGTGTCTGTTTCATATAGTATCTCTCAAGTGTTCTCTGGATTTCTTATATCTGCATGTCTACCTCTCTAGCAAGATTAGAAAAAATTTTCTTCAATTATTACCTCAAGTATGTTTTCCAGGTTGTTTGCTTTTAGTCCTTTTCTCTCAGGAATTCCAGTAATTCATAGGTCTGGTCATTTTGCATAATTCCATATTTCTTGGAGACTGTTTATTTTTAAAAATTCTTCTTAATTTATTCTGTCTGACTGGATTGGTTCAAAACACTGATGTTCACATAGAGGGAAAAACACACACCAGGGCCTTTTTGGAGGGTGGAGCGTGAAAGGAGGGAGAGGATCAAGTAAAACAACTAATGAGTACTAGGCTTAAAACTAGAGTGATAAAATAATCTCTACAGCAAACCCTCATGACACAAGTTTACCTATGTAACAAATGTGTACCTATGCCTCTGGACTTAAAATAAAAGTTAAAAAAAATATTTGGTATTCAAGCTTTGAAATTACTTCTTCTGCTTGGTCCTCTCTATTGATAAAGCTCTTAATTGTACTTTGAGATTCCTTATATGAGTTTTTCAATTTTAGAAGCTCTGGTTAATTTTGTTTTAAGATGCTTATCTTTTCTTTCATTTTCTGGGTTACTTTACAGGTTTCCTTGTGTTGATTTTCAACATTGTCTTGAATCTTGTTGAGCTTCCTTGCTGTCCATGCTTTAAATTATTTGTCATTTCTGAGTTTCCATTTTAGCTAGAGGTCATTGTTGGAGATCTAATGTGATCCTTTGGTAGTGTCAGTACAGTTAGATTTTTCATGGTGCCAGAATTTTTGTGCTGGTTCCTTCTCATGTAGAGACACTGATACTTGTATTTTTTGTAATTATTTTCATGCAGGTAGTTTTTTTGTTCTTTCTTTCTCTATAATATTATTGCTTTCTTTCTTTCCCGTTTCCCCTTCCCCAGGGAGTGTGACTATAGGGATTGCTGGGTACAGCGTTTTGGCAATTCTTCTGGCAGGTTTTATACTGGGCTGTGCAGTGTGACCTACAAGGCAGAAGATGATGCTTATAGGTAATAACTGGGAGCAGGCAATATAGCCAGGTATAAATTTGATCCTTATTTACAGGCATAAGTTCTCTGCTGGCTCAGCCACTGGAATACACAGCCAGAAAAAAAGAATGAAATCAATCATGCCCTTTGCAGCAACATGGATGCAGCTAGAGGCCATTATCCTTAGAGAATTAATGCAGGAACAGAAAACCAAATGCAATATGTTCCCACTTGTAAGTGGGAATTAAACACTACATATTTATGGACATAAAGGTGGCAACGATAGAAACTTGGGACAACTAGTAGGCAGAGGTAGGGATGAGGGCAGTCATTGAAAAACTATTGGGTGTTATGCACAGTACTTGGGTGATGGGATAATTTGTACCACAGACTTCATAATCATGAAATATACCCAGGTAAGAAACCTGCACATGTACCCCTTCAATCTAAAATAAAATTTTAAAAAATCACAAATAGTTTAAAAACAAAAGAATGGAAAAAGATATACCATGTAAATATGACCAACATAGAGCTACAGTGGCTATAACAGTTTTCAGTATTTTAAGACAAAAATTGTTAATATAGACTGAAAATTGTAATGATAAAAGGGTAAATACATCAAGAGGTGTATCAATTATAAACCTATGTGCATCTAACAGAGATCCAAAGCACAGAAAGCAAAATTGACATTATTGAAGGGATTAGCATATATTTTAATAATAATAATTGGATATTTGAAAGCTCACCTTGAAATAATAGCTAGAATAGCACAGAATATCAATACTCAAATAGAAGATTTAAAAAACATGATAAACTACTTAGACCTAAGATATATTTATAGAACATGTCAAACAAACACAGCAGAATATACATCCTTCTCTAATAAATATGAAACATTCTACAGGACAGAACAAAATCCTCCATAAATGTTAAGAATTGATTGCATCAAACTAAAAAGTTTCTTCAAAGTAAACAATGAACAAAGCAAACAGATAACCCGGAGATTAAGGAAACATAATAGCAAACCATATATCTCTGATAAGGGACAAAATTCTAAAATATGTAAGGAACTAAATAATTTAAAAGCAAGAAAACAAATATCCTGATTATAAAATTGGCAAAGAACCTGGCCAGACATTTCTCAAGATAAGACATATGAATGCTCAACAGATACGTTAAAAAATGTTCAACATCTCTAATCATCAAGTAAATGCAATTAAAAATCACTAAGATATTTTATCAAGCGCTTTTGAATGGTAGTTACAAAAAAGACAAAACATAACAAGTGTTGGAGTACCTGAAGCAAATGAAATCCTTATACACTGTTGGGGATGTTAACTAGTACAAGCATTTTGGAAAATAGTATGGAATTTCCTCAAAAACCTAAAAAGAGAATTACTATATGATCTAGCAATTCCATCTCTGGAATATATACAAAAGAATTGAAAATTTTATGTTAAAGATACATCTGTACACTGATGTTATTTGCAGCATTATTTACAATGGCCAAGAATGGAGCAATCTAAGTGTCTATCAATGAGTGAATAAACTTTTTACATGTAGTATATATACACAATGGAAAACTACACAGTTTTTTTTTTTTTAAATGGCATTTTTTCGTTTGTGACATAGATAGAACTGGTAAACTTTATGTTAAGTGAAATAAGCGAGACACGGAGAGATAAAATAATGTATGATCTCACTTCCATGTGGAATCTAAAGATATTGATTTCACAAAGGCAGAGAGTAGAAAGTTATTACCAGAGGTTGTGGTGGTTTGGCAGGGGAATGGGAAGAGAAGATATTGATCAAAGTGTACAAGGTTTCAGTTAGATGGCAGGAATAAATTTTCATGATCAATTGCACTTCATCATGACCACAGTTCATAATAATGTATTTAATGTTTTAAAATAGCTAAAATAATGGATTTTTAATGTTCTTATCACAAAACTATAATAAGTTGGTGAGATAATGGATATGTTAATTAACTTTATTAAATTTTTCTATAATGTATACAAAGATCAAATCCTAAGATTCTATCCCACAAGTATAATTATTGCCAATTAAAAATAAATAAGGAAATATTTTTTGAAATGGTTGAAATTGTAAAATACATTTCACTGACCTGGGTTTAATGGCATTAGAAATCAATAGCAGAAGGAAATATGGAAAATTTAAATACATGTGAAAATAAACCAGACACTTTAAGTAAAACGAGTCAAATAAGAAATCAGAAGACAAATTAAAAAGTACTTTGAGATGAAGGAAAACGAAAGCATAACACACTAAAAATTATGGGAAGAAACTAAAACAACACTTAGAGGAAAAATTTATAGCTGAAAATACATACATTAGAAAGAAAAAATCAAATCCATAATAGAACTTTCCACCTTAGAAAACCAGAATAAGATGACAAATTAAATCCAAAGCAAGCAGAAAAAAGGAAATATTAATAATTTAAGCAGAATTTAAAGAAATTCTAAATAGAAAACCAATAAGAAAATTGGTAATACTAGCAGTTAGTTCTTTTAAAAGATCACTTTAATTGATAAACCTTTAGCTAGAATTATCAAGAAAAAGAGAAAAGACAAATTGCAAAAAATCAAAAATAAAGGGATGATCATTATTACTGACTGCAAAAATAGCTATACAAGGAAATATCATAAACAACTGGATTCCAACAAATTATATAACCTAGATGAAAGGCCTGAAAAGGCCCTAAGCTCCATCTCTGGCTAACCTTGAGGGTTTACCATTATAAAGCTAATATAAGAAAGACTCTGTGGTACTGGCATAAAGATAGACATATAAATCAGTAAAATAGAATTTTATTGCCCATAAATTAACCCATCATTTTATGGTCAATTGAATTTCAACAAGGCTGCCAAGTTAATTCAATGGGGATAAAGTAGTTTTTTAACAAATGGTTCTGGAATAAAACTGGATACCTACATGCAAAACCATGAAGATAGATCTTTGTTTCCCATTATACACAAAAAGTAACTAAAAATGGATCATAAAATTAAATATAAAAATTAAAACTAAAAAATCTCCTACAAGAAAATATTTATGATCTTGGATTAGGCTAAAATTTCTTAGATATAACAACAAAAACATCAGTGGAAAAAAACATAAATTGGACTTCATTATCAAGGAAAAGAAAAAAAGACAAATTACAAAATCAATATTAAAATTAAAACTGTATCTCAATGGACACTATAATGAAAATTTAAAAAGACATTGACAGAATAGGGAAAAATATTTGAAATCACATATCTATAAAAGGTATCTTTATCCAGAAGTTAGAAAGAATATCCATGATTCCATATTAAAGAGACAACCAAATTTAATAATTGGCAAAGAATCTGAATAGATATTCCTCCAAAGAAGATATAGTAAATAATATACAAATAGAAAATATTCTAGAATAGTTTAGTGGTAATAGTTGCACATCTTTGCGAATACACTAAAAACATTGATTTGTACTTGAAAGGTTAAATATTATTGTATGTAAATTACACATCAACAGAAAATCACAGTCTGACTGTCAAAATTTGTATAGATATTATTGGTTTTAGCTAGACTAAAATAAGTACTGAATATTTTTGTTGTTTTTTATTATTATAGCATGAACTCAGGAATTATCCAATGTAAAATGGATAGATACAGGCATTTAAGATTCTGGAAAGAATACATTTGCAAATGAAATAAAAGGAATGATCAGAAGCACAGTCATTATTAATTCCTCTAAAATAATGAGTATATATATCTAAATTGCTAAGCTTAGAACATAATATGTCTATGATCAATTAAACTTAATTATAGGAAGACAAATGATTTTTCTTTAAGCTTACATGTACGTTGTTTCACCCGACCAGTGACATTTATATTGATGCAATGTAAAATATGAACTATTACCTTTCTTGCCTCCGCAAAAATAAATCCAGGGCTGTGATTGGATCCTGGTTAATGAATATAAGCTTGGCCCCTACAGCAAAATCAATAGTTGTTTTTTACTTCTTTGAAATGCATTGATAAAATCTGGATCAATTTTTATTGTTGCTTATATACTTGTTGTTGGAATAGCAACCCAAAAGTGCACATGAAGAAAATCTATTCTCTTTTAGGAAGCAATCCTGGGTTGTCGGTGCTTTCCTTATTTTTCAGGTTTCCAGGTATAATTCCCAAGGAAACATGGTCCTCTGGAGAAATAGGGATTTTTTATCTGTTGAAATTTCTAGTAAGTGTTTCATAAATACAAGACAGAGTACATAAAGTAGTTGATTGAAAGTCTGCTTTCCACTTAAGAATTAAACCCTGGTGTGGAACATATTGTCCAATTTATCACATCAGGAATAAGCCAATTATCCATCCTTTGAGATTCATGGAATTCTCTTAATAGAAATGAATAATTCCTGAGAAGCAGTCTGGAGAACGTTTGAAAAGAACAAACAGACTGACTACTGTGGTGAGAATAGCTCCTATATCCATTGTTCACCCTGGTGAACTCAGTTATGCCCACAGGGTGAAATGGTTTCAACAGAGGCATTCTAGTAATTTGTGGTGAGAACCTGATTTTTAGAAGATTGAAGGTTGGAGTTAATATACAAGAATAATTATATTATAAAATGAACCAGTTGAAGTGAATATTTCCTCTGTAATATTTAACGAAATTTCAATTAGTTATTTATTAGGAGCTTAAGTTGTAGCAGATAAATCTAATCATCAAAAAGATTCAGAGAAACGCACAGGTGAATGATATATTTAAATGTGAGAAAGGATAGGAGGGCCAAGAATGTGGTAATGATATAAATGGAGTAATATTTTGAAAAATCATTTTAGGACAATTGGTAAGGTTCATTTAAATAAAGTTACAAGTTATATGTATAACAAAGTAAGAAGAAAGAAGGATAGTAAGATCTCAAAACAACATTCTATTTCTGTCATTATAGATCGAATCTTTCCATTTTGTGCCAACATTTTACTGATTTGAAGGTCTTGGTTTACTGTCTTTAGCTTGAAGTATATTTACTTCTAAGGGTTCTTAAGTTTAGGATCTCATGGAAAGGAGGGGCCAGCTGAGCTTCCTGGATCGAGTAGGGGCTCAGAAGGCTGTGAAGCTAACTCATTTCCTACATCAGGACTTACTTTGGTCCTGGATGAGTAATATTGAAGATATACGCTTAAAATATTCCTAACACCAGGATTTGTGCATGTGTTTTCTTCCCCAAGAAATCTACAAACAGCAAAAATTTTGCTGTAAATTTCCCTTTGTCCTCTCGCCCTCTCTCTCTTCCCCCTCCCCCAAAACTAAAAGGAATGTTAACTGCCCGTTTTTCTGTGACCAGCGGACCTTATGGATACTCGCAATTCCAATTCCTTGTAAACATACTTTGTAATGTCCTGTGAGATCCTGCCTCCTTTGCCATACCGCTTTAAGGTCATAAAGTAGATAAAACCTAAGATGCAATTCCGATTTTCCTCAAAATCTAAGACATGTCACAAAATAATTTACTACCTTCCTCACTCTGGTAACACCTTCCCGCGGCAAGTATTTCCCGCCTTAAAGAGTATAAAAGGCAATCACTGAAAACCAACAGTAGCTACCCATTCAGGACCCCTTCCACACTGTGGAAGCTTTGTAGTTTCACTCTACTCAATAAAGCCTACAACTTTTTCTTTCTATTGGTCCACGTCTCTATCACTCGCCAAGGTCACCTGCCACACCAATTCTTTGGTGTGGCTAGGCAAGAACCTTAGGTGTTACATTTTGGTGAGCCACCCAAGAGTCTCCAGGAAAGGCATCTAGATTGTCACACGGTGAGTATGATTGGACTTCTTTCGCTTGCTGTTCTGTTCTGTCCTTCCTCAGAATTCGGAGGCTAAACTGGGCTCCTGTCAGCCCCTTACAGGCAATTAGCACAGCTGCGGGACTAAAGACATGGGTGTCAGGCTGTCTGGAAAAGGGCTGTCTAAGAAACCCCTGACCCTTCCGCGTTGGGAGTGTCGGTTGGCCTGGAACTACTTTCAACTCTTTCACTTTCCGTGGTGGTCCCGAATTGCACCTGGGAGTGCTCAGTGGACGTCTTAGTCTCCCAGATATCCTGGTTGAGACCATGGACCCACCAGAGGCTCCCCCTGCACGGGTTACTGAGCATGAGACAGCCACATCTTCTGACTCCTGCCTCCTGGGTCCTAATGTCCGCCAGCTAGACTTCTTTGCTTATCTTGCAAGCAAGGTTATTTCCACTAGGCAGGATCAAGATTTCCTATTTAGAAGTCTTAAATTCTTGGGGTGGCACCCAGAAGATCCCTGTTCATGGTGCCCTCTAGGGTTTAGGCAGGTGTAACCACTTGATGGCTCTTTTGAAGGGCCAGTCCCCACCATAGTGTATGATCCCCCACATCAGGACAATTTAAAGACAGGTCTGTAATTTTCATGTGAATAGTAGAAGCCTTAGGGTATTTCCTCCATTGCTCCCCAGATAAACTTTCCCCTTCCTTGGGGCCCCTCAAGTACAATCTGTGGTGCATAGGCACAGGTCTTAGAGCCGTTGAATTGTTGTCTCAACCATTCAATAATTGGTATTGGAGGGAAGAAAATATAGTTAGTTGGGACACAGGATACTGGTACTACTTTGAGAGGAGGGCTTATTCCTTTGATGGCAAGTGGGGACAGAAGGCTAAAGTACAGCAGCTGTTCTCTCAGCCCTGGCCTAGAGGACATTCACCACTTATTACTAAGCCTCCTGTCACTAATTCAGAGATTTCTCATTGAAGGTTATGACCAGGCCCACGTAAATTGGGCCTTAGCATGTAAGCATCAGTGGTGCCCCCGACCAAGGCCTTGCCACCCTGGAACAGGTAGGACCCGTTGGCAGAAGGACCATTTAGAATTACATATTTAATCAGGGATCTCAGGGCTAGGTCTTCTGTAATCATCAAGGGTATGTTTCTTTTTGTGCATTACAATACCAGCTCCCAGCTACACAGGATAATATCCAGGTTCAAAAATTATTGTCTAACTGGATACCAGGTGATATGGTCTGGCTCTGTGTCCCCACCCAAATCTCATGTCGAATTGTAATCCCCACCTGTTGAAGGAGGGGCCTGGTGGGAGGTGATGGATTTATGGGGACAAATTTCCCCATGCTGTTCTTGTCATAGTGAGTTCTCATGAGATCTGATGGTGTAGCACTTCCCGTTTCTCTCTCCTGCTCCGTGATAGTATGACGTGCTTGCTTTCCCCTTCACTTTCCGCCATGACTGTACGTTTCCTGAGGCTTCCCATCCATGATCTGTACAACCTGCAGAACTGAGAGTCAATTAAACCTCTTTTCTTCATAAATTATCCAGTCTCAGGTAGTTCTTTATAGCAGTGTGCAAATAGACTAATATATCAGCCTAAACTTTCAATTCAGACTTTAAGCTACCTCCTCATTTCTGGCAACTGACATGAACACAGGTGTGTGTATGCGTATACATGTTTCACATCTATTTACATAGATCCTTGTTTGCAGCAGGTAGAGTCTTTGCATCAACTTAGTGTGTGCTATTGTTTAAATTCTTCACCATGTCAGTCTCTAACACCACACTAGATTCAGATCACATCATGGTACTAGGCACACAGCAAAAATTCACTTTCTACTTACTGAAGAAATGGTTTAATAAAAACTAAGAGAGATTTGAAAACAGAATTAAAAGCATATTAGGTTTACAGCCTCACTGATATAATTTATATACTTAATGATTTTGTTAAACATAATGATTTAGTAACAATGACTTGCCACCTAAATCTTCAAATAATTAAATATTATCTCTATCTCAAAATATTTTATCATATTCTATTTAATTCAGTTATACATAATTAAGTACTGATATGTTGATTTATCATCACATTTAGTTTTCTAGCTACTATCTGTGATTCCAAAATAAATTGCTCTTCACATACTATGCTTTTTTTCCCTGTGAAATAAAACAACTTCAATGTAGATATAAAAAGCAGTACATTATGAAATGTATAGTTATTTAGGGGAGATGTCCCAGAACTTAACAGATGAACTCACAAGATATTTAGAGCTTCTGAAGACTTGTCAATTGCTTCAAAACATCCACATCCCCTCAGTATTATCCTACATGAGGAGTTCTCAAACTTGAGCATGCATTAGAATCACGTGGAGGATCTTGTTAAAACACAGATTACAAGACCTCATTTTCAGAGCCTTTGATTCTATAGGTCTGGAGTGGGAATGGGAATTTCCATTTTTAAAAAATTCTGAGGTGCTGCTGCTGCTCCTCAAACCCCACTTTGAGAAACACTGACCTACATGATAAGGTAATTTCTTTCCTTTTCCATTTACCAAATAAAACATAATTGCTTTTCATTACATAGTTTCTATTCTGGGGAGAGGGATGTGTGATATTTTAACTCAAGAAAATTCTCTGAAGGTTTAAATTTCTGACCTAATGAAGCGTCCAGCAAAACAGACATAACAACCATTTCAGATGGTTGAGATTTGAATACGATTGGAGTTAATAATAAATCTTTATGGATTATGAATGGGACAATTTTATTTGAATACAGTGACATTTATCCTGAGAAAGTACTTCACAAGACTTACAAGAAATACAGAGATTTTGGGGAGATTTAAACTTTATTATTTTTTTTACTAGTAGACAACATATGGTTGGTTGTCTTTTTCTTTTCTTTATTATTATACTTTAAGTTCTGGGGTACGTGTGCAGAGTGTGCAATTTTGGTACATAGATACATACGTGACATGGTGATTTGCTGCACTCATTAACCTGTCACCTATATTACATATCTCCCCTAATGCTATCACTCCCCTAGCCCCCCATCCCCTAACAGTCGCTGGTGTGTGATGTTCCCCTCCCTGTGTCCATGTGTTCTCCTTGTTCAGTTCTCAATTATGAGTGAGAAAATGTGCTGTTTGGTTTTCTGTTCTTGTGATAGTTTGCTGAGAGTAATGGTTTTTCAGCTTCATCCATGTCCCTGCCAAGGACATGAACTCAACTTTTTATGGCTGCATAGTATTCCACGGTGTATGTGTGCCCCATTTTCTTTATCCAGTCTATCATTGATGGACATTTGGGTTGGTTCCAAGTCTTCGCTACTGTGAATAGTGCCGCAATAAACATACGTGTCCATGTGTCTTTATAGTATAATGGTTTATAATCCTTTGGGTGTATAGCTAATAATGGGATTGCTGGATTAAATGGTATTTCTAGTTCTAGATCCTTGAGGAATCTCCACACTGTCTTCCACAATGCTTGAACTAATTTACACTCCCAACAACAGTGTAAAAGCATTCCTATTTCTCCACATCCTCTCCAGCATCTGTTGTTTCCTGACTTTGTAATGATCGCCATTCTAACTGGCATGAGATTGTATCGCATTGTGATTTTGATTTTCCTTTCCCTAATGACCAGTGAGGATGATAATTTTTTCATGTTTGTTGGCTGCATAAATGTCTTCTTTTGAGAAATGTCTGTTCATATCCTTTGCCCACCTTTTGATGGGGTTGTTTTTTTTCTTGTAAATGTGTTTATGTACTTTGTAGATTCTGGATACTAGCCCTTTGTCAGATGGATAGATTGCAAAAATTCTCTCCTGTTCTGTAGATTACCTGTTCACTGTGATAATAGTTTCTTTTGCTGTGCAAAAACTCTTTAGTTTAATTAGATCCCATTTGTCAATTTTGGCTTTTGTTGCCATTGCTTTTGGTGTTTTAGACATGAAGTCTTTGCTCATGCCTGTGTCCTGAATGGTATTGCCCAGGTATTCTTCTAGGATTTGTATGGTTTGTCTTATGTTTAAGTCTTTAGCCCATCTCGAATTGATTTTTGCATGAGGTGTACGGAAGAGGTCCAGTTTTAGTGGTTAGTCACTTTTCCCAACACCATTGTTGGATACTGTGCTTTTTTATTAATAGTTCTTTTATTTTTATCATATATTATATAATGAAACTATATATTATAACTATATATTAAACAATACGTATATATTGTATTTGTTGTAAATAGTTTCCCAGTCAACTTGCTATTTTTATTTTTTCATTTAAGTTTTACATATGATCAGTTGTACTCTTTTGATTACCTTTCTATGCGTTTTGTGAAATGTAGAGAGCAATTTAACCACCAGACAATCAAGATACAGACTAGTTCCATCACCTAAAGGAATTTCTTCCTATTTTACTTGTCATCAGTCCCACATCTTATACCAATGCCTGGCAAAATCTAATCTATTTTTCTTTACTATAGTGCTCCCTCCAATAACTTTTTTTGTTACTTTTTAATTATATCAAGACTAAAGAAAATATATGGAAATAGTACAGAGAGCTTCCATATATCTCTTACCCAGCTTTCACCAAACGTAACATCTTACATAATGTTTTACAATTATCAGAAACATTATCTACTTTAAAGTCTCTATTGGAATTTCACCAGATTTCCACTACTGTCTTTTTTTAATCTTTCAGGATCCTATTCAGAATTCCACAATGTATGCTTGCTTTCCTTTTCCTAAGCCTTTTGCAATCTGTGATAGTTTTTGAGCATGTCCTTGTCTTTCATTCTCTGACACTTTTGAAGCACACTGGTTACTGTGTTGAATGTCCCTCCAATTAGATTTTTCAAATGTTTCCACACTATTAGACTAAGGTTATGCGTTTTTGTAAAGGGTCCCAGAAAAATGAGGTGTCCTTTTTAGTACATCATTGTTATTTTCATTGTGTTAATATGCCTCACTACTAACGACATTGATTTAAATTAATTAAGAAGATTTCTTCCAAGATTGTCTACTTTAAAGTTATTGTCTTTCCTCTGCAAATAAATATCTTGGGACAGATATTTTGAGGTTATGAAAACTCTGTTTTCTTGTTTTCCTTTCACTTATGTTTATTTTGTTTGAAAAACCCTAGTTTAAACCTTTTATGTATAATTTAACTTAAAGTTTATTCTGACATCTGTCTCTGGATATATGCATAGAAAAGACATATCCACATTTCTCTGAGTTAAATTTCATATTAGTTCATCTTTCAGATTTTATGGCTTGACATTTTTGAAAAGTTTCAAATAGAATTTTGCATTTAGTATATTTCTTGGAAAAATGTAATGTAAGTTCAGATGAGCTAACCAGTTGACCAAATCAAAAATTTCATGAGATTTTTAAAAGAAATAAAACACAGAAAAAAATCAATCTCCATTTAAATTTAACATTAGTTCAAACTAAAGAACTAACCTCAAGTTATGGTCTATAATTTTCTAAACATCAATTACTATATATGGGTGTTTGTATGTTTTCAGAATAACAGGTGAATTTGTTTTTAATTAAAACTGTGCATAAATTTTATACAATGCATCATTTTTAATATTCATAGAGTTAATAGTAGAAATATTTAAAAGTAGGTAGAATTTTTAATAAATAACTCTTAATAGGTTTCCTGGGAAAAGTTTCCAGACCCAGCTTCTATTTGTATTAGTGAATGCCTTTCTATTAATTGCTCTCTATTTGTCTTGGATAATTTTGGACTGTTTTAATTATTTTGCTTGTTCAAAGTGAAGTTATTTTCACCTTCTCTTAGGTTACAACTTTACAACTTATGTTATTTTATATCTTTAAGTATTTTACCTTCTACTTGCCTCTGCCCTCCCCAATACTTGAATGAAGCTAGAACTCATTAGCTGTGATAAAACCAATTAAAATAACACAAGTATGTAATAACACTGTTCAGGTAATAGTAGATCATATTCTCCCCCTACTCATTTGCCCACTTAATAAAATAATCAGATTCCTCTCAAATAATTTTTGAAAATATACATTTTTTGCCTTGTGTAGTTACTCTACATAAATTCTACTTTATGAAATAGAGACAAAACAAACTTGAGTCACTTACTTTATTCATATTATGTTTCAATAGCTTTAATTTTCTGTCTTCCAGTTTTGATTTTCTATGTCTTACAGCTTTAGTTTTGCTTATTTTTTCGTCAGAATATTAGTAATTGCCATGCTTTTTCCAATGAACTAAATGTAGAAATTAGTTTCAAGTTTCTTTGGCATTATGATTTTTCATTGTACAGAATTTGAATCTTCAAAGAATCAGAGTTATAATTAACTGATTGTTTTTATGCAAAAAATTATAAATTTTTTTAGCTTATGTTTTTTTCTTTCTAAAGTCATTTCCATTGTGTTATTTTTTAAATAAAATTGGAATCTTTTCCAACTACCTCTACTAATTATAAAAATGTCAAATTTGTTTACCTATCTATGTAATGATATTCATGCCCATTTCCACATGTTTTGTGTGATAATCTCTTTTTGAGTAAAAGTTTATATGCAAGTCATATTCTTATTTGTCACATTCTTGTAAATCACATTTTAACTTTGTAATATGACATCTGTAAAATTATTTCTACATATGATTTAATGATTTTTACCTGTCTACTACTGCAAGCATTGTTGAGTGAAGTGTTCAAGACAGTAAGAAATGCAGTACCAGTCCTTATTATTCAGCAGCCAATGAGTAACAAACTAAAAGGAAGATTTATTTTGTGATTTTGCATTTGTGGGCATCTATACATTTAGGATCTGCATACTTTTCTGAGTTTGAAATAGTCTAAATCTAAGAGAGTGAAGTGTTTACTCTTAGATGTGTGTATGATATATGTAAAAACTGGGCATTAAATCCTTTTGATAATGCCATATGGAATAGCCTTTACTACATATGCTCTTTAGTTTTAGGAGAGATCTTCATGATATATAGCAGATGATCTATGGCCTAGTGTTTTTAGACTTACATGTGGTATTAGCACACATCAGTGATTTTCTGTTTGTCATGATATAATTGATCACATAAAAATGAATCTTAACAGTGGGAGGGGTGATTAAGAATGATACATTTCTTAATGGGTACAATGCACACTATCTAGTGATGGTCACACTAAAATCCCACACTTTACTATGACTCACTCGATCCATGTAATAAAACTGCACTTATAAACCTTAAATTTTACACAAGTAAAAAATAATTAAAATTACTCTCACAAATCTATGTTTGACAAATGATTCATGACTTTAGTTTTAGAAACTCTATTTTCCTCTCATTAGTAATAATTCCAAAATACATTACCTAGGATAGCTATATTCTCAGAATGAAATTAAAGGAATAATTAAGTTAGAGTAGGTCCTAATCTAGATAAAGAGAAAATGAAAGAAAGGAAAAGAATGACAATATACTCCCTTAGCCATTATCTATCTAATTAAGATACATTTGAATAATTTTTTTCTAGTTTTCAAACTGCCTTCTAGATAGTTACCCAAATAAAATACTAACATTTGCCAATGGATGCATTCAAGAAGCATAGCATCAATGCTTCTATAAAGTAGTCACACATTTTATTTGAAAATGAAAAATTTCACAATTTAAAATTATGTTAGTTTTATGTTAAAGAGATGAGTTCACGCTTGTAACATAAAAGAAGGGAAAGCAGCATAGCCTAACAGTCGGTGAAGAGGTGCTTTAGATACAAAAGCCCAAGGTAGAACCAATAGCCAGGGATTTATCTGAGATGGTGTTAGACATGGAGAAAGAAAGGTGCTGCCATTAACAAAGTGATGTCACGGTAGAATTTTTTTCCAAAAGTAGGGGAGAAGGTATGGAATGATTTGGATATTAGATACAGCAGGGTAGGAACAGCAAGGGTTGGGTAGGTGGAGTTTTGAGGCTATAGAAGATCAGGTTTCTATTAGGAGATTAAGTAAAGACGAGGTGGATTGGTTGGTTGGGGCTGGGTCATGCTGGACCTGCACATCCAGATAGGGATTTCAATATTATTTTTAAGACGGATGCCATGGACTGAACGTTGTTTTCCTTAATTCATATGTGGAAGCCCTATTCCCCAGTGTGATGGTATTTGTTATTGGGGCCTTTGAGAGTTAACTTGGTAATGAAGATGAAAGTGGAGGCGTCAGAATGGGATTAGTGTCCTTCTAAGAAGAGACACTAGAGATCTTACTTCTTTTTTCCCACCATGTGAAGATACAGCAGATAGTCCCTCTAGAAGACAGGAAGCGGGCTCTCACCAGACATTACATCTGCTGGAGACTTGGACTCCCCAGCATCCAGAACTGTGAGAAACAAATGTTTGTTGTTTAAGGCACCTAGTCTATAGTATTTGGCATAGCTGCTCATATTGACTAAGACGGTAGTGGAGAGCCATATTAAAGGTTTAGTGGCATACGGTGACATTATAAAAACTGCTTTTCAGAAGCTTACTACAGCCACAGTTCAGACAATAACTAGAAGAGAAACAGAACTCGAGAATTTCCACTGTGACAAATGAATGTTCTAATGTACACATACATCCAACTCTTATATTACAAATAAACTCGTTTTAGTAAGATTGCATATATTTAAACAAAGACTAGTAAGTGCAAAAGTTGCCCAGAATTTGTATGTGCAGTCCAATTAATAGGAGTAAATTATTAAGAAACTTAAGTTGCTAAAATGCTGCACTTTAGAAACATAAATAGGACTAAATAAAATGCATAAAACATCTATGTTTTTCTGCAACTTCTGTGTTTTTCCACCAAAATCCATAAAAATATAAAACCATTTAATTACTATGAGACAAAAAAGAAACTGCTGATATGATTGAAACACAGTAATCTGGCACTAGACATTTCCCCAGAGTAATATACATATAGCACAAGGGTTGCTGTTGTTGTTTTTGATTTTTAGTAAAAATTGGCGGGAAGCAAGCCTACTTACCAAAAAAAGATTGAAGATATAACTTTGACATTAACTCATTATGAAATTTCAAAACATTACTATTGCAAAATCTCACAAATTCAAGGATAAAACAGATATCACATTTTTATAAAACAAAATTCAAAGGAATAAATCACACCTAGTATCATAGTTCTCATAAATTTTTATAAAGATTTCAATTTTTAAAATCTAGACTTTGATGTTTAGCCAAACTTTCAATCTAACCTAAATGGAAGTTAAATAAAATTTCAGATTAGCAGATCTCACAAAGTTTAATTCACCTCGAGACACTCCTTCTAAAGAAGTTACTTGAGAATAAACTTCAGAAAATCAAGACAGTAACTTAATACATATGAACACTCGACCAAAGAGTATTACATCTAATTTACAAATATAAAAAGCAGTTTACCTGAGATGGTAGCTTTAGTGCAGAGCTAGAAAATAATCATGAAAAATGACAGAGAAGGATGAGAGTAGGGAAATCTCAGTTTGGTTTTATTCAAGAAAGAAGAGAATTTCACAGAATAAATATTACATCTGATATATTTAAATAACTTAAAGGATAAAATTTGATAACGAAAAAAATTTTAAAAAGAAACTTACACAATTCAGGAGATATAGCTGTCACATTTAACTTGAATATGTAGTTGTGTTATATTGAATTATTTGTCTAATATTTATTATTTACTCCAGTCATATAGTAGCATACATTAACATAATTGCTATACCTTTAGTAAGGTCAAAGTGTATTTCGTAACCTCTTGACTTTAGAGTTTGCCAAGTGATTTGCTTTGACCAATACAAAGTTAGCAGATATATTAAAGGCAAAACTTTAAAATATGCATGCATGGTTGGGCTTCTCGTCTCACATTTCTTCCAACTATATAAAGCAAACCTTTCTTGGATAACTGTGTTTTAGAGGGAGATATATGTGGAACAGATCACATCTGAACTTGACACCTGAAGAGAGCCTAGCTGAGCCTACTCTTGCAGGCTATACCCCACAATATCACTGCATTAATGTGTTCATTAGAGATCTTCATTAATGGGTTCATCCTAGGTGTTCATTTAACATCAGCTAATATGCTGATTAATGAGTAAGGAATACATACTCACTTTTGCATTGTGTTGAAATTTTGTGGTTGCTTGTCATATAAAATAACTATCTGATATAACTAACAGTGAGCATTATATTCATATAAACATACGATCAGTGCTTTATATTCCTTTGTGCTTTTAGAACTCATTTTTGTTTGTTTCTTCTTTTCTTTTGAGGAGGAGTCTCCTTCTGTTGCCCAGGCTGGAGTGCAGTGGTGCGATCGCAGCTCACTGCAACCTCTGCTTCCTGGGTTCAAGAGATTCTCCTGCCTCAGCCTCCAGAGTAGCTGGGATTACAGGTGCGCACCACCACTCCCGGCTAATTATTTTTGTATTTTAGTACAGATGGGTTTTCGCCATGTTGCCCAGGCTGATCTTGAACTCCTCAGCTCAAGACCTCAGCTCAAACAATCCACCCACGGTCGGCCTCCCAAAGTGCTGGGATTATAGGCCTGAGCCACTGTGCCCGGCCTAGAACTTGTTTTAAAAGAAAGGTTAGTGTATTTATTTGTGATCGTAGAATACAATGTTAATATATTCAAAGTTGATACCATAAAGTATAGATGAGAAAAGCTGGGAATCTGAGGAGTGAAGAATAGATATGAAGTGCACTAGAAGACAAATATGCAAAATCAAGAGAGAGTGTCCTACAAATATTAGAAAACAAATGAATGTTTATAAGCCCTTCCATATTTTATAAGGTTATTGAAAGAAATGATTATAAAAGATATTTGAGAATATGATCCTGAAAATAACAGTAATCCATGGGGACAATATATAAAGAACAAGCAAATTCATTGATATACTTTCAAAGAATTATAAAAAGAAATTCCTTTTTGATTAGAGAATAAAGGACAATACAAAAATAATGTCTTTCTTTGCTGAGAATATATGCATTTTAAGGAAAGAAGAGCACAGATATGACATATGTCAAAAAGGTAGTTTACATGCGATAGAATATGCACATTGACATATAGAAGATAATATATTATCTCTGAAATTATTTATTTCTGATTGTAAATTGTTCCACACCAAATACTGATGTCTTTCTTAAGATGTAACTAGCTTCTTTTGTCCTCCTTAACCACACACATCTTGCAGATTTTTCAGGTTTAATGCAATGATATTGTGGAGATTATAGCTTTTTATTTTAATTAGAAGCCAAAAAATATCTTCTGAAAAGTAATTAATGTTTTAGAATATAGGCAACATAGTTCGAAAATTTAATTTATCCATAAATATTAACAACAAAACCAAAATGCAATTAGGTCACATATGGCTCCAATTGTTTTTAAAGGAACTTTATATTTGAGTAGAACTAATGATAAGTATCTCTATTCAGCAAGCTGGCCTGGGTTGGGTTTCATACACACTTGAAGAAGAAGATAGCTTTCCGCTGCTATCAGCATGCCACTGTTATATTGATTACCATTCAAAACACTGCCATGAAACTATGGATATTTTTCTACCAGCCTATCATCTTGGGTATCATTGGTGGCAAAGTCATTATTAAAGTTCTATTTTCTTTCATTATATCATATAAATTGGTATGGTGATTATAAGAAACCCAAAGATCTCAAAGTTTTCGACAGAGCAAATGACAAACTTTCAAAACCCTTACATTAAAAAATGAGCAGTTTGGTTGAAGAGCTTCTTTTGAAAAATTACCAAATATAAAAAGCCAGCATTCATCTACAGTAATTAAGGAAAGATGGTATCAGGAGGACAGATAGCATCCAGACAAGGATAAAACCTTCACAAAATCACATGATGGGACTTGGTACTTTGCTATTTCAGTTTCAAAGAATAAACTGATCCAGTTCTCCAAATATATATGGAAATTTGCAAGAAGAAAAAAGCATCATCTCTAAGTGATGAAATGAACCTGTCAAGCTATTATTACTACGGTTAGTTGTTTTACTGCAACAGATTTATAAACATTCCACAAATAATACAAATAATTTGTGATTATATGAAACATATGTCACTTCCCCATATATGTATCTTTTATCCATTTCCTTCACTTTGTATATCTTTAAAACATACGACAACTTTGTAGAGAATATGAATATATAAGGCCTGGTATTAAAAACATATAATGCATATATACTTAATCAAAACAGAAACAAAAAAGTCAGGGAATTCTGGTTTATTTTATTTATTTATTTATTTATTTATTTATTTATTTATTTATACTTTAAGTTCTAGGGTACATGTGCACAACGTGCACGTTTGTTGCATATATATACACGTGCCATGTTGGTGTGCTGCACCCATTAACTCATCATTTACATTAGGTATATCTCCTAATGCTATCCCTCCCCCCTACCCTGTCCCCACAATAGGACCCCCTGTGTGATGCTCCCCTTCCTGTGTCCAGGTGATCTCATCGTTCAATTCCCACCTATGAGTGAGAACATGCGGTATTTGGTTTTTTGTTATTGCGATAGTTTGCTGAGAATGATGGTTTCCAGCTGTATCTTTATTTAAGATGGAGTCTAGCTCTGTCGCCCAGGCTGCAGTGCAGTGGCGCGATCTCCCCTCATGGCAAGCTTCGCCTCCCGGGTTCAAGCCATTCTCCTGCCTCAGCCTCCCTAGTAGCTGGGACTACAGGCTCCTGCCACCACGCCCGGTTAATTTTTTTGATTTTTTTTTTTTTTTTTTTTTTTTTAATTAGAGACAGGGTTTCACTGTGCCCGGCCAAAAGTCAGGGAATTCTAAGCAGAGATGGAGTCCATAAAGCCAGTGGCCTGTCTGGGTAAAAAATGCCAAAGTCAACTGGGTGCGGTGGCTCACACCTGTAATCCTAACACTTTGGGAGGCCGAGGTGGGCGGATCACGAGGTCAGGAGATTGAGACCATCCTGGCAAACATGGGAAATCCCGTTTCTACTAAAAAAAAAAAAAAAAAAAAAAAAAAAAAATTAGCCGGTCGTGGTGGCGGGCGCCTGTAGTCCCAGCTAATCTGGAGGCTGAGGCAGGAGAATGGCGTGAACCCGGGAGGCGGAGCTTGCAGTGAGCAGAGATTGTGTCACTGCACTCCAGCCTGGGCAACAGAGTGAGACTCCATCACGATCACACACACACACACACACACACACACACACACACACACACATGCCAAGGTCATGAACACAATAAGAAAAAGCTAAGGAACTATTCCAGACTGAGGAAGACTGATGCGATGTGTCCAGTAAATGAAATGCGTAATTCTGGATGGATCTTGAGCTTATAAAATGAAAGAGTCGGATCATTGGTAAAATATTAACATCTCTAAATAGATGGTAGAATTTTACCAATGAAAATGTCCTGATTTTTATGGTTGTACTATTGTGATGTTAGACTGTGATTGCTCTCAGGAAATAAAAACCGAAATAGCAAGCAGTAAATTGGCCTCATACCCGCAACACAAATGTGTCAGGAAAATGTTTTGTATTTATATATTTTTGTATCTATTTGTGTGTATATAGAGATATGCATGTATATATTTCTATGTTGACAGAGTATGATTAGATGAACGTGATTAAATATTAACAGAAAAACCTGATGAGAGCACATGTGATATCTTACTACTCTTTTTATAACTTTTTAAAGCTTTAAAAATATTTTAAATTAAAATCTGAAAACAAAACAATTCCATTGGAAACCAAGAAAACTGCTACATTTAGAAATATAAATAGGGAAAGAACTTGTCAATTTATAATCTGAGATGTCTATCTTGTTATATACTCAGAGTAAAAAGAAACTAAAGAGGAGGAGAAGAGGTTGGAGAAAGCAATTTCTTAAAATTTCTCTAGTTTTAAAACTGAGCAATTCACTCAAAGCCATTGAACAGAAGAATCATTTTTTTCATTCATTTTCTTTTCTTTTCCTGTCTTTCATTTTTCCTTCCTTTCCTTTCTCCTTCCTTCCTTCCTTCCCTCCCTCCTTCCTTCTTTCCTTTCTCTCTTTTCTTTCTTTCTTCTCTTTCTTTCTTGTTTTTTTTTTTTTTTTTTTTTTTTTTTTTTTTTTACAAATTACTAATAAAACATCAAATCCACTATATGTTAGGTCCTTTTCTCAGTACCAGAGACATAAACTGAAGGCAGAATAAATATTGAGGGGGAAAATATTGTATAAATCAACCCTTAAAAGAAGGTATCATTAGAAAATCTATAATATATGGTCCACTAAGAGTAATCATAACAACAGAACTTAACTCTGACTCTGAAATACATTAATTCAGTCTCCTGCCTAAATTTAGAATAGAAGAAAATTTTTGCTATAATCAGGCGTTATAAACATTTACCTCAATCTTTACTGTCTTACACTAGATGTTTGATATTTAAAAAATATGAAGCATATAAATAGATAACAAAAATAACAAATCTGCAATATGCAAAGCAATAATCAGACTCAAATTTGAGAAAGAAGTTAGAAGTAGGATTGGAGGAAATTTGTGATACATACAATTAAGTTGCTTTTAATGGAGAATGTGTACCATATGCAAGATGGGAAAGAAGATTTCAGCCGATAAATTAACACTACAAAGAATAATGTATTAGGAATATAATAAGTAGAAAGCAAATTTTAGAGATGAAGAGGGCTTCCAATAGACACTTCTGGTGGTTCAACACAGTCAAGAAAAGAAATAAATATTTATTCAAGAAAATCCAGTGAGTCTTCATGAGATTGTCAAGGGTCTGTGGCACTTGAGCCACAACCCAATACCTCCATTCATCCCCCAGCTTAACATGATGGCTGCTCCATCAAATGGATGTGTCTAAGAAGACGAGTGTCCCTCTCCCTTCAGCCACCAGTTAAAAGCAAAGGAAAGGCAGACCTCCAGCATTCCCCATTTCCACAGTCCCATGACAGTGTTGCTGAAATTAAAATCCATGTAATTGTGGCTGAGATGGCAGGAATTCTCTTTTTCCATCCAGCATTAACTTACAGGCTGTCTACCATAGGAACAGCAGGTCTGGAATACTGGGGCTCCTAATACATTCATTTTAGCATGCAAGTAGAGCCAGATTTCCATGCAGCAAGGGGACAGCAGAGAAGAACAGAGGCTACTATCCCTGTCTAACACCTTGCTTTTTTAATGCAGGATTGTCACTTTGAGAAATGGGTCATGGTCCCTGTCCACATCTCTGAAGCAGTATCAAACTTATTTTGCTTACAAGAATAAGCAGTCATAAGAACAGAGGACTCTGAACAACATCAAAATGTCTAACATACATGTAATAAAATCTTAGAATGAGAAGGATTGGAATAAGGTAGAAAAATATTTGAAAAAATAACCAAGAATGTTCTAGAATTAGTAACAGACATCCACTCAGAACAAACTCAGAGTACACCAAGCAGGATGAATCAACACAACCAAACAATAAAACCGCCTAGCCATGTCACATTCAAAAACAAAAGCAAAAGACAGAGAAAATCTGTAGGGAAGACAGTGAAAAAAGAAAACATGTACAATATACAGAGAACCAAAATTAAGAATTAAAACAGGCTTTTAGTCATGTACTTTGCAAGACTCAATACACAGTGACACTTCTAATGTCCTGCAAAGAAGAAACAAAACCCTATCTTTTTTAAATGCTACATCTAGTGAAAATGTATTCAGTAATTAAATAATAATAACCAAGATAATGTTAGTAACTTTGTAGTGAGAAAATCTGGCAGGCACCACCTTAACCAAATCATCAAGTTTTATATCACCAAAAATGAGGCATGTGGCTAGAAGATACAGAGACAGGCACATCTCTCCATGCAGAGATGGGCACGTGACCTCCATGGTATTCTTCCCTCAAATCTCTAACCTCAGTCAAACTATGGGCAAACATTTGTCAAATTCAAACTATCTAACCAGTTCTCTTTAAAAGTGTCAAAGTCATGAAAAAGAAAAAACAAAAGACAAAAAAAAAACCAAACAAAAAACAGAGGAAATGCTACATATCAGAGGCAACTAAGGAGGCATGACAACTAAATACAATGTGGGAGCATGTATTATATACTAGAAAGAAATGAAACATTTATGGAAAAGCTAGTGAAATACAGATATATTCTGTACTTTAGTTTGTGGCATTGGAATAATGTTAATTTTAGTTGCAACCATTACAAGATGGTTATATTAGTAATAAACATGGTATGAATGATATATGACAACTATTTTATTATTTTTCTAACATTTTTTTAAGCCTAAAATAATTTCGAAATTAAACAAATAAGATAAAATAAATTAAATGATCATTGTAATAAGTATTCCAAGAAACAGGCAACATGCTTTTATGGAGAACGAATCGTGAGGGTAAGGAAAAGTGTTCAGGGAAGACCTTTTGACAAGGCAATTTTTGAGGTAAAATTTAGAATATGCAAAGCCCTATCAACATGGTAGGTGAAAAACATCAGACAGAGTATAGGTATAGAAACGAGTTTGGTACAAATAAGGTTATAAGACCAGTATAAAACAAGTACAGTTGAAATGTATAGAGAAGAAGAGGCTGTAGCAAGAAAATGTTGAAAAGGAAGAAAGAGAAAGGTAATGAGGCCAATATCATTTGCATTTGACTCTATGCATTAAGAAGTCACTGAAAGATTTAAAGCAAGCTGAGGATGATATGTTTTTAGTAACTGAGCATAGTCACTTCATTTTGAATGTGCTACAGATTATAGTAAATACGTGCATTTCAGAAACCTTAATATCTGATTTTATGGTTTTTAATTTTCTGCCTAAATTGAATAGAAACATTTAAAAAATAACAAACATGAAAGCTATTACTAATAATCAATGGAGACTATATGGTTTGTTTCTCCTGCATGCCTAATTATTGCCAATTAGTTATGCCTTAACAAGTATTTATAGAGAGCCTATTATTTTGAGATACTGACTGTTTAGTAAGTGGACACTTCATAGGTGAGGAATATAGACAGGGGTGCTGAAAGTTTTCTAGAATAAAATGGCTAATGTGTATGACAATTAGAATGGAAATCCATACTTTCTAACTCCCAACCCACATTTGTCACTACTGCATTAAATTTTATCTTAGTCTAAGGGAAATAGCTTCAACTAGGATGTAATCTAACTTTTACTAAAACGACTGCATTTGAAAGTTAACAAGAAAAGCTGTTTTGTTTGTATTTTTATGGCAATCCTGTTCTGAATTTGCTTATTTAATTTAAGAAGATGGTTACCACATGTTTACCTTTGTTATCTGTTTCTGCATATTAATTGTAAAAGTAGTCTTTCTAGAATGTTAACAATTTGATATCCTCAGATATATTTAAACATTATATTTTGTTTCTTTTAACATTGAGGAGCATGGAATACTTGAATAGGAAAATATATTATTCTTAAGTATCATATTTAGAAGGCCCTATCATATATAATTTTGAAACATAATAAAAATTCAATTACACGTTTGTTGCAAAAACTACCACACACCCACACACCCACACACACACACCCCCGTTTGACCAAAAAAAAAAAAAAAAAATGAGTATCAGTCATTATTCCATTCCTCTTAGTTTGCCACTCGAAATGCATAATGATAGTTGTTTCCAGATTGTTATACACACAATAGCAGTTACTTTCTTAAAATGCAAGGGATGGAAACTGACTCACCCTAAGACCAGAATAATTAACATACTGGAAGAATGTTGGGTAGCCAAATTATTCTGATTGAAAATCAACTAACAGGACAGGAATATGGGAAATCGATAGATTTTTCTATTTTGACAAGTCTTTCAGATAATTAAGCTTTTCTTCTGCTTTTTTATATGTTTACGGAAAACTCAAATTTCTTAGTGAGAGGATTTGACAATCATAGCTTAGGTTATGGTGTTAATCTGCTGGCCAGGACATTATAGTGCTAGATTTGCCTGACCAGAACCACGGGAATCAGTCAGGGGAGACTAACCAGTCAGATATCCAAGGGAAGAATGAACATAGACAGAAGAAAACAGATTCCTACACAATCATACTTATGTTTAGCACATGTGTGTATGCACATGTATCTCACACATATGCCCTCCACATACATATTTATTGATAGGTCCTTCGGATGAACAAATAAAAATGAAAGTATATTGTGGAAACTTAAATGTTAAACTTACTTGGCAGTGAGTTTTGTTACTTTATTTATGTATTTTTAATTGATTTACTATATATTTTAATTGATTTATTTATGTATTTTTTAATTCACTTCTAAGACAACTGATTTGAAATCTTGTAAATGTCCATGTTTAAATTCTAAACATATCTTAATATAAAGTTGATTATATAATTCCATTTGGTAAGTAATTATTGAAATGTTACCATGCACGAAAGAATCAACCCTAAACTTCAGGGGGAAGAAAACAATTTAAATACAGAGATTGATTTGTAACTGCTTACTATTAAACAAGGAGCCAAATAAATATTTGGAATTATAATAAAATGTTTTTTAAATTTTTTATGGTAAGTTGTCTTTGTGTATGTCTAGCTATATCAGATTTTGAGAAGGAGAGAATGGTTATTTGGTTATAAAAATTAAGTTATTATTTTCCAGCTCCTTTTACTTCCTTTTCTCTAATAAAAAACAAAAAAGTAATGAATACAAGAGAAGAGAAAGCAAGTACATCTGTAGCTTGGAGATATTGCAAGTTCGTTTCCAGACCAATGCAATACAGCTAATACTGGAATAAAATGAAAATGAATTACACTAATTTTTGGTTTCTTGGTGCACTAAAAGGTAGGTTTAGACTATACTGTAGTTTAGTGTTCAATAGCATTGTGTCTAAAAAAAGTGCATAACTTAATTTAAAAATACTTCATTGATAAAAAATGTTAATCATCTGATTCTTCAGTAAGTCATAGTCTTTTGGCTGATGGAAGATTTTGCCTCGATATCGTTGCCTGCTAACTGATCAGGGTGGTGGTTACTGAAGGTGAGGGTGGCTGTGTTTATTATATTAAGACCAAAATTAAGTTTGCTGCATTGGTTGATTCTTCTATGAACAAAAAGATCTATCTGTAGCACATGATGCTGTTGGGTATCATTTTATCCACAATAGAACTTCTTTCAAATCGCTGGGGCCTAACTGAGGGTGAAGGGTGGGAGGAGGGAGAGGATCAATAACTAATGCCTACTAGGCTTAATACCTGGGTAACGCAGTAATTTCTCTCCCAAGCACCCATGACATGCAGTTTACCTATATAACAAATCTGCAGATGTGCCCATAATTGTAAAAGTTTAAAAAAAAAAAACAACTGGAGTCAGTCCTCTGAAACTCTAACATTGTTTTATCAAATATGTTTATGTAACATTCTACATACTTTGTTGTCATTTCAACAATGTTCATAAGATTTTCACCTAGAGTGGATTCCATTTCAAGAAACCACTTTCTTTGTTTATCCACAATAAGCAATTCCTCATCTGATAAAGTCTTAGCACGAGGTTGCAGCAATTCGCCTGCATCTTCAGGCTTGGTTTCTAATTCTGGTTCTCTTGCTATTTCTAGCATATCTGCAGTCACCTCTTCCACTAAAGTCTTGAACATTTCAAAATATTTTGTGAGAGTTGATTTCAGTTTCTCTTAACCTTCTGTTAATGTTGATAATTTTGGCCTCCTTCTGTGAATCATAAATGTTTCTTTCTTTTCTTTCTTTCCCTTCCTTCCTTCCTTCCTTCCTTCCTTCCTTCCTTCCTTCCTTCCTGCCTGCCTGCCTGCCTGCCTTCCTTCCTTCCTTCCTTCCTTCCTTCCTTCCTTCCTTCCTTCCTTCCTTCCTTCCTTTTTTTTTTTTTTTTTTTGACGGAGTCTCGCTCTATCACCAGGCTGGAGTTCAATGGCATGATCTCGGCTCACTGAAACTTCCACCCCCTGGGTTCAATCTATTCTTCTGCCTCAGCCTTCCAAGTAGCTGGGACTACAGGCACGCACCACCATGCCCAGCTAATTTTTGTATTTTTAGTACAGACAGGGTTTCAACATGTTGGCCAGGATGGTCTCAATCTCTTGACCTCGTGATCTGCCAGCCTCAGCCTCCCAAAGTGCTGGGATTACAGATGTGAGCCACCATGCCCAGCCAAATGTTCTTAATGGGATCTAGAATGGTGAACCTTTTCCAGAAGCTTTTCAACTGACTTTACCCAGATCCATAAGAGGAATCAGTATCTATGGCAACCATGGCCTTCTAAAATGTATTTCTTAAATAGTAAGACATAAAAGTTGAAATTACCTGACCCATGGACTGAAGAATGGATGTTGTGTTAGTAGGTGTAAACACAACAAGAATCCCCTTGAGTATATCCATCAGAGCTCTTTGATGATCAAGTGCTTTTTCATGAGAAGTAATATTTTGAAAGAAATCTTTTGTTGAGACCTAAACAGTATTTCCCAACAATGAGCTTAATATATTCAGTGAATCATGCTGTAAATAGACATGCTGTCATCTAGGCTTTGTTGTTTCACTCGTAGAGCATACAGAGTAGATTTACCTTAATTCTTAATGGCCCTAGGATTTGGGGAATGGTAAATGTGCATTGGCTTCAGTTTAAAGTCACCAGCTGCATTATCCTGTGACAAGAAAGTCAACCATCCTTTGACGCTTTGAAGCCAAACATTTGCTTCCCTCTAGCTATGAAAGTCCTAGATGACATCTTACTTCAATTTAAAGCTGTAGCCACCCTCATCAATAATCATAAGTGGATCTTCTGGGTAACTAGCTGCAGCTTCTACATTAGAATTTGCTACTTCACCTTGAACTTTTATGTTATGGAGATGACTTCTTTCCTTAAAGAACATTAACCCACTGCTACCTTCATACTTTTCTGTTGCAGCTTCCTTAGCTCTCTCAGCCTTCATAGAGCTGAAGAGAGAGACTTGTTCTGGATTAGCCTTTGGTTTAAGGGATTGTTGTCACTGGTTTAATCTTTTATTCAGACCCCTCAAACTTTCTCCTTATTAGCAATATGACTGTTAACTTCCTTGTCATTCATGTGTTCACTGGAATAGCAATTTTAATTTCCTTCAAGAAATTTTCCTTTGCATTTGCAACTTGACTGTCTTTCACAAGAAGCCTAGCTTTTATCCTATCTTGGCTTTCAACATGCCTTCTTCAGTAAGCTTAATCATTTATAGATTTTGATTAAAGTAAGAGACATGCAACTTCTATCAGTTGAACACTTAGAGGCCATTGTAAGGTTATATATTGACCTAATTTTAGTATTGTTGTGTAATAAGAAATAGGGATGCCTAAGCAGGGAAAGAGATGGAAGAAAGGCTGTTCAGTGGAGCACTCAGAACACACATAACATTTATCATTTAAGTTCTCTAACTTCTATGGGCTCAGATAGTGGCACCCCCAAACAATTACAATAGTAACATCAAAGATTACTCATAACAGATATATTAAAACTGAAATATTGTGAGAATTACAAAAATGTGACACAGAGAATCAAAGTAAGCACATGCTGTTCCACAAACAGCGCTGACAGACCTGCTCAATGCAAAGTTCAATTTGTAAAAAAACACAATATATGAAAAGTGCAATAAAGCAACACACAATAAAATGAGCTATGCCTGTACATTGAAAAATAACTTTTCTTTTCCCTGAAGAAAATGTTATCATTAATATTTATTGCTTAGTTTTATACATCCCAGCAGTGAGTGCAAGAGGAATAATGTAGAGTACCTGCTCTCACAGTTCTCAGAATATTCAGAAACAAATGGCGTCTTAATAAAAATCCTTGACTACAATCTTAACTCTTCACCAGAAAACTTGAACATGAAATATGTGAAAAAGAAGAAATAAGGAATAATTTCCAGACATCTGGCTTGGGTGACTATGCGAGTAGCAAAATTATTAAGCAAAAATTGAAAACCAGTGGAGGCCAATATAGAAGAGATGCTGAGGTTATTTTGGTATATGTTGACAGTGACATGCATGAGGCATATTCAAGTGGAGATATCCAGTATATTCCTATGTGTGTATGTGTGTGTGTGTGTGTGTATGTATATACTTTGCTCATTTTATGAAAATTATATATATGCATGTGTATATAGTTACATGTATATGTATATTTACACATGCATATATATACTCATGTATATATACACAAGTATATATACATATATTCATGTGTATATATGTATATGCATATACATATGTATATACATATCTGCATATGTATATGCAGATGTATATACACATATATGTGTAAAAATATTTGTATATAGATGTAGATGTACTTTGTTCGTTTTATGAAAAAAAGAAACACTAATGAGTCACAACTATTTAAAACAAAATTCTCCATTACTATTTTAATAAAACATTTTGTATTGATTATTTTAAAATTTCTTTAATCAATCAATCATTATGGTTAGTTATATATTACCTGGACATTGACATAAAACATAGAGAAATATTACATATTCAAAAATATTTTGCATTAAAGAGCATGACAACATTTTGCCTAAAGCCTAAGATTACTTTGAACAATGTGCTGTAATAAACGAAAAGGTATCTCCATCGTTGCAATCAATTTGCCTAGGATTATTTAACTTCAAGCTTATAATTATTTCTTTATGTACTTCTTTTTGTGGTGTGTGTGTACACCCATGGCTATCTGTGTGTGAATATTATAAAACAGAAAGTCAACGGCATTTACAACATGTGATGAATATTACATATATATACACACACACACACACACACACATACACACATATACATAATACATGCAAGTACATTTTAAAATAATCTAATAAATTTATATTCACATGTATATTCTTACTTGGTTATGTTTGGTATTTTCAAGAATGTATCTCATTAGAATTCAACACTCCTCTATCCATGTCCTTAATTTCAAGCAACCCTGAGGCTGACAGAGGAAAACGAAATGTGGAAAAGGAGAGCAATAAAAGAAAGGGCATTCATCTTACTGGAACATTGGCAGGACTCAAGAAATGGTCTTGAAGCTAGGTTTCTAGGAATCATGCCTAAATCTGCTTTGAATAATTGGCAGGAGATCTCTTAATGCCTTTGTCACTTCCATGTGAAAGCAGTGGCCAGGAAGCTACAGTAGTGTGCATACTGCCCCCATGAATATGATCTTCATCACCTCCTACTGTCACAAACCACCAAGCAATTTCTGCACCATGGATGCAACCTTGCAAACACTGATGTCTCTAGAATTGGGGTGTTTATGTTTCTATCTTCCTCTTGCACTGTTTCTGCTTTTTCACATTGTTTAAGGCGATATGACTGTCTTTCACAAAAGGCCTAGTGAATCAACTGCTAGTGTGTATGCAGCAAACAAGCCTACAGGTGCAAATGTTTAGCTTCTACATTGGGGAGATAATGTGCAGATTTTCCAGAACTATAGGAATATGTTCAAAAATGACGGGGCAGTGAAACAAAATAATGATACTGATTTACTCTGTTAGGTAGTGGGAGAATGAGTACTTACCCCCTGCGGGTTGAAAAGTTGCTCAACCCACTGTTCTGTGATAAAAAGCAAAACAAAACCAGTCAAAGTCTCTTTCTACATTGGAATGCAGATCACATAGTCAAGGACACCAGAATTTACAGGAAGTGTTATAAAAAAACTAAAACAAAAAAAGGCAAAGAAATGAAAATGTTAATGTGATTTTGCTGACTTTGTGCAACTGTTGGAAAAGTTTGAAGAAATGAGTTAACTGAAACTAGAATTAACCTGACTTGCAGAGGAGATGGCAGAGAATAAAAGCAGCTTTACTGAGGGAGGACCTCTCTACCTGCAGCCTGAAATCTAAATTGTCTGAAAGTTCCCTTGCTCAGAGCCTTTCAAGACTTGAAAAGCCACATGCTCTGTATATGCTGATGCTATTAGATGTACAGAATGTCAAGTGGCAGCTTTTACGTATCTACAACTAGAAGATCAGAATTTTCTAAGCACCATCCATTAAGCTTGTTTTGCCAAATAAAATGGAGGAGAGAGGCTAGTGTATTGTAGTGAAAAAGTAGAATGGTGTGGTCAAGGCAGCGGCCATTAACTTGTGAACTAACAAATAGGCATAACTCAGAACACAAAATATTAGTCTTCAGACTAAAAGGCTATGTTGATGTAATCTGTTGACTGTGTTTAGAAAAAAGTACAAATGATACGAAGATAATAGGTTATAAACTTTTAAAAGTCTTGAGACAGTTATTTTGTCAAAGCGAAATCTCAGGTATGGTCTGCTCAGCCTGTAATTGTTCAATCCCTAAAGCTGTTTCTAAGACCCCAATTTCCACAAACTTAAAATAAGCTCTAAGTCTGTTCAGCCTGACAGAATAGCATCCTTCCCAATGATCCATTCAGAAGGCACAATCATTGTAATACCTAAGTCGGATTCTTCTAAAGGCAAAACTAAGGTTTTTATATTGGCTAAAATAGCAGGTTTTCCTCACATACACATTCACTAAAATTGACTTGTGTTAGAGATAAGTGATTACCTCAGGGTCTCCCCTTAAGCCCTTATGAATGAAAGCCGTGTTTACTCTTCCTTTGCTTCCACTGTACATTGTGTGAGTTATCTGAAGATAAATTGTATTTTTAGATTATAGGCTACCAGATCCTTAGAAACAACATCCAAATTTGTAACAAGACTACATCAAATTTCGGGCCACATAGAGTAACTGGATGATACTTAGGGTCAATCTTATGCAGAAAAGGAATTGAAATGTTCTATTTAAGGGGGCAGTGAATGTAGATAATGGATACTAATAGAAGTTGTCTTTGGCCTGCACCATGGGCTGCTGACAAAACACTTAAGTATGTATTCTGCTAGCTTCATTCTAACAAAGCATCAGTACATGTCATGTAGTTTAGGTAGGAAGCAATTAGGAATCTTTGAGAAAACAGTATATTTTGAATGGACAAAGCATTTCTCCTTTTCATTTCTACCTTTTTCCTGCACAAAACATGGTTATATTTCAAAGATTCGGCTGCCATCTTAAACACATGAAATGGAAAATACGAGCATGAAATAAGGCAGAGGGGAAACACAGGATTTTACTTGCAATTTTGCAGACAAATCCTTATCAATTTAAGCCACCGAACAGACAAAGCCATTTCTACAATAACTAACATTGTCTTCTAGAGTGAAATGTTACTTATTTGTGTTATTTATAGATACAATATGAGAATATTCAAAAGTATTTTAGAAAACAGATATCACCTAAATTGTAAAAAATCCCTGAGCAAACAAAATTAAAGTAAATATTATCAAGTAGTTTAAAAATAAAAAAGATTTTATTTATTTTTATAAGAGTAACCATTATTTCACTGGTTTTTAAATGTTAGGGTCTTTTAAAATCACATGGACATCTTGTTTAAATGATTATTAAATGGATACAAAAGCAGGTGAGCCCAGGAATAAATATTTTATCAAAGACTATTGGTAACTTTGATGTCAATTTTTCATAAACCTGATGTTCCACTGTTCATATTTTTGGGAAAGAAACAACATACTGGTTGCAAGGACAATTTTTGAGTCAGACTACCTGGGACTAAATCCTGTGGCTACTACTGTGAGCTATGTGGTCAAGAGCAAATGGTAAAAGTTTTTGCCTCAGATCCTCACGTATAAAATGCACGTGCTCATACAGCCTACCTCACAGGACTGTTGCAAAGAATAAATGTAAAGAATGTACAAGATTCCCTGGGATATGGCACATATCATGTAAATATAACATATAATCATAAAACATTCAGGTCTATTATTGAGTGAAGATAGAAAACAAAATAGATTGATTTTGTTCATAAAAAGAACTAATGAATGTAAAAAATATAGTGCATTTGAGACCAAGAACCATTTAGAACATAAGATACACACAATAATTAGCCTTATTAGCAGTGCTGTAGGCTAGCTGTTCTGACAAATGTAAAATAGGGGACCAATATGCCAAGTAAAGTAAATGCTGACTAGTAATTTTGATGTAAAACTTAGATAAAATTTAGAACATACACTTAATTATATTAACAAGAGGGCTTAATTTTAAATTGAAGTGTTGATGATTTCACGAGGCAGAACATTTTAATTACTAACTAGACAATTTAATATTACCTGAAAGTAAAATAGTCCAGATGCTTATTAAGTTTTGGGGATGGTATAAGTTAAATAAAATTGTCTAATTACCTACAGATTTGAAGCCAAATAATATGCAACTTAATTCAAAGCAAAAAGGTAACATACCCCAAAATTTCTTGTTAAATTTGGCTTTGCTCTTTCTTAACTTCAGAACATCTTAAAGCCTGATCTTTTCCCACTAAGTATTTTCGTGGGATTTTCTGAGCCATCTCCTCACCATTTTAAGATTGCCTTTGAGGATTTCACATGCACAGGGCTTTTAGTTTTTATTTGTTTGCTTTTGTTTTTGTTTGTCCTCTTTTGGATGGAAACTTTGATGCATCCTTTTCCCTGACAGACTCCAGCATGCAGCTTTTGACGAATTCAAGCCCGATACTCTATTGCCATAGTCCATTCCAGGCATCTTCTGACCTTCTTAGCTGCCTTTCAAATGCACGTACAAACTACAAGAGAGTCTTAATAATCTCTTTGGTTGATCTCCCAAAATCTACATTATTGTCAATATTAAAGAATACTGAGAAACCTATAAAACTTTCATAAATTGATGAGTGAGTTTCAGACAACGATAAGATACAAGATCAATTTACTAAAACCAATTATATATTTACTACTACTAATAATAATTATTGCTTACTAATAGTAATAATAATTTGAAATAATCACATTGAAGTAATGTTACATTACTATGTAATATTAACATCAAAATTTGTAAATATTTTTAAGCAAATGGCACAAAAACCTGACAGATTCCTATAGTGTAAACAAGGCATAACTGATTTAAATTAAACAAGCTTTAAATTAATGAAAAGAAATGTTATATTCATGTATTGGAAAACGTAACATTTTAAAGATGTCAACTTCTCAAAATTTGTCTAGAGTCAAAATAATCTTAATTAAAACTCCATATGCCACTTTAGTAGAGGTTAACAAGTTAATTCTACAATTTACATGAAAATGCAAATAATCTAAAGTAATAAAAGCAACTATGAAGTAGATGAACAAATTTGGAAAACATATACCATCTGATTTAAAGGCATATTATAGAGTAATAGCACACAGGCGAGAGTAAAATTGGGAAAAAATAGAGATAGAAATCAATGAAATGGAGTATAGATTCTGGAAATAAAGTCTCACATGTTTGGCCAAGTGATTCTTAGCAAGGGCATAAAGCTAATTTAAGGGAGAAAAAGGAAAGTTAAAGTTTTTTCAAAAACTAAATATTTTAAATAAATAGTAAGGTACCGCTGGATATCTGTATGAGAAAAATGTACTTCAACCCCTACGTTATCCCAACCCCCCCAAAGAATTCAAAATTAGTCACAAGTCACAGCGTAAAACTAATCTTATAAGTCTTCAATGATAACAATGAATCTTCACAAACTTAAGTAAGGCAAAAATTATTTAGCGAGATCAGGAGCGCTAATTACCAAAAAACAAAACCTAAACAAAAAAGGCACGCTACACTGTTTTACAAAAGAATTTTTAAATACTCTTCAAAAAGACAATGATTAAAAAGTGCAAAAGAGAAAAGAAAATGTGACCTACACACTGGCAGAAAATATTTACAGTACTCATATCTGACTAAGGACTTGAATATAGAATATATGAAATTATATCTACAGACTTAAATATAGAATACATGAAAATCTTTTATGACTCAGTAATGTGAGAACAAATATCTTATTTTTTAAATGGGCAAAATTCTTTGAGAGACACTTCAAAAATGACAGCTAATAATCATATGAAAAGATGCTTAACACCATTGGTCATTAAAGAAATACAGTTTAAAAGCACAATGAGGTGCCAATGTACATGCATTAGAATGGCTACAATTAAGAAAGGTTTGATCTGGTGCAGTGGCTCACACCTATAGTCCCAGGTATTTGCGAGGCTGAGTCAGAAGGATCCCTTGAGGCCAGGAGTTTGAGACAACCCTGGGCAATATTTTGAGACCCCATCTCTTAAAAACAAATGGGAACAATAAGAATTTGTCTGTTTTGTACAAATTTTAATGGAACTTTTACTGTGAAAATAATTTCTGCAGTTGCTTAAAAAAATTAAAAATACAGTTACAAAAACCCCTCAGTTTTACGCAATATAAATAAAATTATATGGCTATCAATAATTTTACATATATTTTCATAGTATCTATATTCATAATTACTAAAATGGAAAATAAACTCTATGTTTATCAACATTTATACAAATAAAAAGATGTACTATATTATTCAGGAATATAAAGGAAAAAAGGTATGCATGCAAAAACATGAAAGAATCTCAAAAGCATTATGCTAACCAAAAGAAAATAGGAATAAAAGAAAGCATGCTTTATGATTTCATTAATATGAATTTCCAGGACAGTTAAGCTAATCTATAATAGCATAAATGAAATCTATACTGGGCCCTGGTAAGGGCGTAATGTTGGAATGAGTATATTGAGGCATGAGGGAATGGAAGAAAAGGTTTTTATCTTGATTTGTGTGGCAACTATACATGTATTCTTATTTGCCAAAACTCAGAAAACAATGTTTTTAAAACATTTTATTGTATTGTAGATAAAATATACATTAATAGATTGATTTTCTCAAAGTGTCATGCATAGAATAATAATTTTCTTTCAAACATCTCTAAATAAGTATATCATGTATTGAGGCACTGTTAGCTTTCAGCAGTGTCCTAAGAAAGAATGCTATGTCCTCAATTTACATTTTACAGGGACAATCAGTAAATTCACATAAAAATGAGATGAAGTATGATGGTGGTTTGATAGTGTTCTATTTCCTGAGACAGCAGAAAACCTAAGTTGCATGAGATGAAAAGGTTTTTATGAGATCCTGTGTATAATAGAATTATTTGTGACTGCCTTTTCAGAGATTAACAGTAAATAAGGGAGAAGACAACTATAGAGACTAAGGAAGACTATGAAAATGTACAAAGTAACAGAGTTTTAGATTCATGGCATGCCTAGGAAACTAAAAGAATTCATTACAGTTTGCAGAAGCAGGGAACTTTGCACGCTGAAAGAGCTGTAGGAAAGCTATGCAACTGTTTTAAAAGGAATTAACATTTTATATATATATACACATATTCCATTTTCCTTTTACAACATATATATGTAATATGTATGTATATATATATAACATATACAAGGAAAATCAAATATATTATATAAAATAAAATCTCCAGTTAATAAAAAGCTGACTAAAATTATTTGATACTCTCAAATAATATAAAAACCTTGACTCTATAAAGCATAATCCCTAGACAACTCCTGGTGCTAGACTGGGCCTAGAGCCAGTGAACAAGGGTGGCATGTGACCTAGGGATACACCAACTGGCATGGATAAAAGAGGGCATGTGTTATCCCTCCCCTAGCCACGGGCAGTGCAGGTTGTAGCAAGAAAAGTGACTCCTTCTTTCTATTTAAGAAGGAGTGATTGAAGAGTAGAGTACTTTTTCTTTCATCTTGAATATAAGCTCATAGTAGGAGAGGGTATCGGGCAGAATGGGGAGACCCCCAGTTCAGGATGAAGTGACATTTCTCCCAGGAGACATTTCTAGACAGTCCCTAAGCCAAAAAAAAAATACCTGCTACCCTGAAGGGAAGGACCCCATTCTGTCCAGATTTATCATGAGCTGAGTTTAGAGCCCTTGGTTCTTAATTAACCACCAGCGATACCCAGGGAGTATGGCATAGGCCTTGGGCTCTGTGACATGCTGGTTTCAGGGGAGACTAAGCACATTCCAAGCTGTGGTGGCTATGGCGAAGTATTTATTCTGTTTGAGAAAAGCAGAGAGAAAAGTAAAGGGGACTTGGTCTTGAACCCTAAGTATTGGCTCAGCCACAGTAAAGTAGAGCAATAAGTAGAATCTTGGGGTCCCTGAGTTTAGGAATAGGCATTAGTGGACCTTCACTGGGACAGAAAGGATCCCATTTCTCTAAAGGATGAGATCCAGGCCTGGCAGCATTCACCACAAGCTGACAGAATGACTTTTGGGCTTTACGTGAATATTGTGTCAGACTGGCAGAACACCCATGGACCAGTGGTAGAAATGGCCACAGGGAAATGACCTGCTCCCTGTGCTAAGGAGAAGGAAGAGTGGGAAGGACTTTTTATTGTGATTTCAGTGCCAGTTTAGCCACAGTAGAATAGAACATCAGGTAAATTGGTAAGGTTTGTGAATTCAATCCATGGCTCTCAAACAGCATATCTGGACATGTGCAGGACCTGGGGGATCTCACCACCCTGAAGGTAAAGGCCTTGGGCATGGCTAAGTGCTATACTGGCTTCAGGTCTGACCTAGTTCAGTTCCAATTGTAGTGGCTGCAGGGGAGCTTGCATCACCACAACCCACGTTTCAGATGGCTCACCACTGAGGGGGAGAGAGAGAAAGAAAGAGAGACCACATGTTTGGGAGAAAGTGAGGGAAAAGAACAAGCATCTCTGCATCGTAATCCAGAGAATTCTTCCAGCTCTTATTTCAGACCACCAAGGCAATACCTCTAGGAGTCTGCCAGATGACATTATTGATGCTGGGAACTAAGTCCCTTTAAATCTTTGGAAGCCTTCCTACAAAGAACAGACATAAATAAGCTCATACTGTGGAGACTACAATAAATACCTAACTCGTCAATGCCCAGACAAGAAAGAACATCTACAAGTATCACCAACATCAAGGAAAACATGACCTCACCAAATGAACTAAGTAAGGCACCAGGGACCAATCTTGGAAAAACAGATATATGACCTTTCAGACAGAGAATTCAAAATAGCTCTTTTGAGAAAACTCAAAGAAATTCAAGATATTACAAAGGAATTAAGAATTCTATCAGATAAATGTAACAAAAAATAAAAAGAATTTGAAAGAATTAAGTAAAAATTCTGTAGTTAAAAAATGTAACTGACATGTTGACAAATGCATTACAGTTTCTTTATAGCAGAATTGATCAAGCAGAAGAATTAACTAGTGAGCTACAAGACAGGCTATTTGAACATACAGTCAGAGGAGACAAAAAAATAAAAATAATGAAGCATGCCTATAAGATAAAATAAATATCTTGAAAAGAGTAAATCTCTCAATTTGTTTTTGTTTTTGTTTTTTGAGAGGGAGTCTCTCTCTGTCACCCAGGCTGGAGTACAGTGGCGCAATTTCGGCTCACTGCCACCTCCGCCTCCTAGGTTCAAGCAATTCTCCTGTCTCAGCCTCCCTAGTAGCTGGGATTACAGGTGAGCACAACCACAACTGGCTAAATTTTTTGTAATTTTAGTAGAGACAGGGTTTCACAATGTTGGCCAGACTGGTCTTGAACTTCTGACCTCAGGCCTCCCAAAGTGCTGGGATTACAGGCAGGAGTCACTGTGCCCAGCATAAAAAGAGTAAATCTAACAGTGATTGGCCTTAAAGAGGAGGTGGAGAATGAGATGAGGGTAGAAAGATTATCCAAAGGGAGAATATGAAAGAACTTCCCAAACCCAGAGAAAGATATTGACATTCAAATATGACAAAATTATAGAACCCCAAGCACATTTTAACAATCAAGTATGACAAAATTATAGAACACTAAGCATATTTAAGTTAAGTAAGATTACCTCATGCATTTAATTATCAAACACCCAAAGTGTTTCTGGTACATTTTGTCTTTTTTTCTTATTGTTTTCAAAGAATGTATTTATTTATGCCTTAATTTCATTATTTACCCAGTAGTTATTTGGGAGCAGGTTGTTCTGTTTCTATATAGTTGTGTGGTTTTGAGTGAATTTCTTTTTTTTGAGACAGAGTTTTGCTCTGTCTCCTGGGCTGGAGTGCAGTGGCCAGATCTCAGCTTACTGCAAGCTCTGCCTCCCGGGTTTACGCCATTCTCCTGCCTCAGCCTCCCGAGTAGATGGGACTACAGGTGCCCGCCACCTCACTGGGCTAGTTTTTTGTATTTTTTAGTAGAGACGGGGGTTCACCGTGGTAGCCAGGATGGTCTCGATCTCCTGACCTTGTGATCTGCCCGTCTCGGCCTCCCAAAGTGCTGGGATTACAGGCTTGAGCCACTGCACCCAGCCGTGAGTGAATTTCTTAATTCTGAGTTCAGATTAGATTTTTCTGTGGAAAGAAAAGAAAAGAAGGAAGGAAGGAAGGAAGGAAAGGGAGGGAAGGAGGGAAGGAAGGAAAGGGAGGGAAGGAGGGAGGGAAGGAAGGAAGGAGAGAAAAACAAAGAAAAGGAAAGAAAGAAAGAAAGAAAGAAAGAAAGAAAGAAAGAAAGAAAGAAAGAAAGAAAGAAAGAAAGAAAGAAAGAAAGAAAGAAAGAAAGAAAGAAAAGAAGGAAGGAAGGAAGGAAGGAAGGAAGAAGGAAGGAAGGAAGGAAGGAAGGAAGGAAGGAAGGAAGGAAGGAAGGAAGGAAGGGAGAGAGAAAGAAGGAAGGAAGGAAGGAAGGAAGGAAAAGAAAGAAAGAAAGAAAGAAAAAGAAAGAAAGAAAGAAAGAAAGAAAGAAAGAAAGAAAGAAAGAAAGAAAAAAGAAAGAAAGAAAGAGAGAGAAAGAAAGAAAGAAAGAAAGAAAGAAGAAAGAGAAAGAAAGAAGGAAGGAAGGAAGGAGAAAGAAAGAAAGAAAGAAAGAAAGAAAGAAAGAGAGAGAGAAAGAAAGAAAGAAAGAGAAAGAGAGAAAGAAAAGAAAGAAAGATTTATTTTAGGTCTTATATTTAAGTCTTTAATTCATCTTGAGTTAATTTTTGTATAAGGTGTAAGAAAGGGCTTCCAGTTTCAGTTTTCTGCATATGGGTTGCCAGTTTTCCCAACACCATTTATTAAACAGGGAATCCTTTGCCCATTGCTTGTTTTTGTCAGGTTTGTCAAAGATCAGATGGTTGTGGATGTGTGGTGTTATTTCTGAGGCTACTGTTCTGTTCCATTGGTCTGTATATCTGTTTTGGTACCAGTGCCATGCTGTTTTCATTACTGTAGCCTTGTGGTATAGTTTGAAGTCAGGTAGCGTGATGCTTCCAACTTTGTTCTTTTTGCTTAGGATTTCTTCTAGCTTTTCTAGTTTATTTGCGTATAGGTGTTTATAGTATACTCTGATGGTAGATTGTATTTCTGTGGGATCATTGGTGATAACCCCTTTATCATTTTTTTTGTGTGTGCATGTCTATTTGATTCTTCTCCTTTTTCTTCTTTATTAGCCTGGCTAGCAGTCTATTTTTGTTTATCTTTTCAAAGAACCAGCTCCTGGATTCATTGATTTTTTGAAGGGTTTTTCATGTCTCTATCTGCTTCATTTCTTCTCTGATCTTAGTTATTTCTTATCCTCGGCTAGCTTTGGAATTTGTTTGCTCTTTCTTCTCTAGTTATTTTAATTGTGATGTTTGGGTGTCAATTTTAAATCTTTCCTGCTTAATCCTGTGGGCATTTAGTGCTATAAATTTCCCTCTTAACATTGCTTTAGTTGTGTCCCAGAGATTCTGGTACATTTTGTCATTTTTCTTATTGGTTTCAAAGAATGTATTTATTTATGCCCTAATTTCATTATTTACCCAGTAGTTATTCAGGAGCAGGTTGTTCAGTTTCCATGTAGTTGTGTGGTTTTGAGTGAATTTCTCAATCCTGAGCTCTAATTTAATTGCTCTGTGGTCTGAGAGACTTTTAGTTATATTTCCATTCTTTTGCATGTGCTGAGGTGTGTTTCACTTCCAATCCTGTGTTAAATTTTAGACTAAGTTTGATGTAGCACTGAGAAGAATGTATATTCTGTTGATTTGGGATGGAGAGTTCTGTAAATGTCTAATAGGTTCCCTTGGTCCAGAGCTGAGTTCAAGTCCTGAATATACTTGTTAGGCAATACCATTCAGGACATAGGCATGCGAAAAAACTTTATAACTAAAACACCCAAAACAATGACAACAAAAGCCAAAATTTACAAATGGGATCTAATTAAACCAAAGTGCTTCTGCAAAGCAAAAGAAATTATCATCAAAGTGAACAGGCAACCTAAAGAATGGGAGAAAATTTTCGCAATCTATCCATCTGACAAAGGGATAATATTGAGAATCTACAAAAAACTTAAACAAATTTACAGGAAACAAACAACCCACCCCATCAAAAAGTGGGCAAATGCTGTGAACAGATGCCTCTCAAAAGAAGACATTTATGTGGCCAACAAACATGAAAAAAAGCTCATCATCACTGGCCATTAGGGAAATGCAAATCAAACCCACAGTGAGATACTATCTCATGCCAGTTAGAATGGCAATCATTAAAAAGTCAGGAAATAACAGATGCCAAAGAGGATGTGGAGAAATAGCAACATTTTTACACTGTTGGTGGGAGTGTAAATTAGTTCAACCATTGTGGAAGACAGTGTGGCAATTCTTCAAGGATCTAGAACCAAAAATATCATTTGACCTACCAATCCCATTACTGGATATATACCCAAAGGTTTATAAATTATTCTGCTATAAAGACACATGCACACATATGTTTATTGCAGCACTGTTCACAATAGCAAAGACTTGGAACAAACCAAAATGCCCACCAATAATAGACTGGATAAAGAAAATTTGGCACATATACACCATGGAATACTATGCAGCCATAAAAAAGGATGAGTTCATGTCCTTTGCAGGGATATGAATGAAGCTGGAAACCATTATTCTCAGCAAACTAACACAGGAAGAGAAAAACAAACACTGCATATTCTCACTCATAAGTGGATATTGAACAGTGAGAACAAATGGACAGAGGGAGGGGATCATCACACACAGAGGCCTATCAGGGGGTGAGGCCTAGGGGAGGGATAGCATTAGGAGAAATACCTAATGCAGGTGACAGGTTGATGGATGCAGCGAACCACCATGGCATGTGTACACCTATGTAACAAACCTGCACCTTCTGTACATGCATCCCAGAGCTTAAACTATAATAATAATATTTTTAAAAGAATCAATATAATAACCATTCTGCTAGTTGGGTCAAAATTTAAATAATTTTATAAGGTTTGAGTAAAAATATAATTAGAATATAATTAGGATCTCTTTAGCTCATGTCTATGTTAAAATAAGTTAGCAAAACTGAAAAGAATATTGTAATACAAAATCAGGTTAATACATATTATGTGAAAAATCAAAGGATATTATGAATTTGAAATTAAGTCTATACTTAAAAGCCTTCAGGTTTTTAAGAAAGATTCAAAAATACATGGAAAAGAAAGAAGAAAAGAAAGAGAAAAATGAAGGAAGGAAAGAGAAAGAAAGAAAGAAAGAAAGAAAGAAAGAAAGAAAGAAAGAAAGAAAGAAAGAAAGAAAGAAAGAAAGAAAGAAAGAAAGAAAGAAAGAAAGAAAGAAAGAAAGAAAAAGAAAGAAAGAAAGAAAAGAAAGAAAGAAAGAAAGAAAGAAAGAAAGAAAGAAAGAAAAAGAAAAAAAGAAAATGAAAGAAAGAAAGAAAGAAAATGAAAGAAAGAAAGAAAGAAAATGAAAGAGAAAGAGGAAGAGGGAGGGAGGGAGAGAAAACAAGAAAGAAACTCCAATACTCAGAGTAGACTTTTCAGTGAAAACCTTATAGGCCAGGAGAGAAAAACTTTTACTATAGACTAATATATTCAGTGAAAATATCCTTTAAGCTTGGAAGAAAAATAAAAACCTTCTCAGAAATACAAAAGCTGAGGGATTTAATCAACTCCAGGCCCTTCATGCAAGAATTGCTAAAGTGAGCTTTTCAATCAGAAAGAGTAGGATATTAATGAGCAAGTAGAAATCACCTGAAGATACAAAACTCACTGGTAATATAATAGTAAGCACATAGCAAACATATTTATGTAACACTGTATTTGTGATGTGTAAACTTGTCTTGGCTTAAGTAGAAAGACTAAATGATAAATCAATCCAAATATTAACTTTAACAATTTTTCAAGACATGGACAATACAATAAGACATAAGGAGAAATAACAAAAAGTTAAAGAGGGGGAATAAAGTTTAATTCTAGTGATTTTATTGGGTTTTTATTTTCCTGGTTATTTATGAAATCAGTATTGTTTTCATCACTTTAAAATAATGGGTTATAAGATAGTATTTATAAACTTCATAGTAACCTCAAATAAAAAAACATACAATGAATATACAGAAATGCTGCAAAATTAAAGCATATCAGCATATAAAATCTCCTTCACTAAAGGGAAGACAGGAAAGAAGGAAAGAAGGAGAAGATGGCAAAACAACTGGAAAACAAATAACAAAAAGAGAGAAGCAAATCCCTACTTATAAATAATAACAGTGAATACAAAGCGACTAAACTCTCTAATCAAAACACACAGAGTAGCTGAATGAATGAAAAAAACAAGACTTAATGATCTGTTGCCTACAAGAAAGACAGTTGACCTATAAAGATACACATAGACTGCAAATAAAGGGAGAGACAAAGATATTTTCTGCCAGTGGAAACCAAAAAAAGAGAAGGAATGACTATATTTATATCAGATAAAATATATTTTAAGAAAAGTAAGAAGAAACAAAGACACCTATTATATAATGATAAAAGAATCAATTCAGCAGTAGAATATAACAATTACAATTACATACACACACATCACTAGAGCACTCAGATATATAAAGCAAATATTAGAGCTAAAGAGAGAGATTGACTCCAAGACAATAATATCTGGAGGCTTCAATACCCCACTTTCAGCACTGGACAGATCTTCCAGAGAGAGAGCCAACAAAGAAACCTCACACTTAATCTGCACTGTAGGCCAAATGGATCTAATACATATTTACAGAATATTTTAGCCAATGGCTGCAGAATACACATTTTTCTCCTCAGCACATGGATCATTCTCAAGAATAGGCTATATATTTGGTCACAAAACAAGTCTTAAAATAATATAAAACATCTTCTTTGACCGAAATAAAGTAAAATTACAAATCAACAGCAAGAGGAATATTGGAAACTATACAAATGCATGAAAATTAAATGGTATGCTTCTGAGCAACCAATCAGTTAATGAAGAAAATAAAGAGGAAATTGAAAAATTTATTAAAATAAATGGTAATGAAAACATAACTTACCAAAATCTATGGGATACAACAAAAGAAGAAATAAGAGGAAAACTTACAGTCATAAGTGCCAACATCAAGAAAAGAACTTCCAATAAATAATCTAATTATGCATATTAAATGATTGAAAAAGCAAGAGCAAATTAAACATGAATTTAGTAGAAGAAAAGAAATAATAAAGATCATCACAGAAATAAATGAATTTGAAATGAAGAGAACAGTAGAAAAGATCAATGAAATGGAAAGCTGAAGTTTTGGAAAGATAAGCAGAATTGACCAATCTTTTGACAGACTAAGAAAAAAATGAGAGCAGACCCATATAAAAATAATCAGAGATGGAAAAGGAGACATTACATTTGACACTGCAGAAACTCAAAGTATCATTAGAGGCTACTATAATCAACTATATGCCAATAAATTCGAAAATCTATAAGAAGTGAATAAATTACTAGGCACATAAAACCTAACAAAATTGAACCATAAACAAATCCAAAACCTAAACAGACCAATAACAAGTAGTGAGATCAAGCCATAATAATAATAATAATAATAATAATAATAGTCTCCCAGTAAATAAAACCCAGAAGCTGATGGCTTCACTCTGGATTCTATCAAACTTTCAAAGAAGAACCAATACCAATTTTACTCAAACTATTCTGAAAATTGGAAGAAGAGAAAATACTTTCAAACTTATTCTATGATGCCAGTATTACCTTTATACCAATACCAAAGACACACACACACAAGAAAATTCTACTTCATTATCTCTGATGAATATTGATGCAAAAATCCTCAACAGAATACTAGCAAACTGAATTCAACACAGCATTAGAGCAGGGATCCTCAACCCTTAGGCCATGAACTGGTAGCAGTTGTACAGGAACCAGGCTGTACAGAAGGAGGTGAGCAGCAGGCAAGCAAGCGAAGCTGTTTGTATTTACAGCTGTGCCCCATCACTTGCATTCCCACCTGAGTACCACCTCCTGTCAGATCAATGGCATCATTAGATTCTCGTAGGATCATGCACCCTATTGTGAATGGCAAGGGATCTAAGTTGCGAGCTCCCTAGAAGACTCTAATGCCTGATGTTCTCAGGTGGAGCTGAGGCAGTGATGCTAGTGCTAAGGACCAGCTGCAAATACAAATTGACTTTAGCAGAGAGGTTTGACTGCACAGAGACCATAATAAATTAATTTCTTACAGACTCAAATCAAAACTCTGTCAGTGGGTAGCAAGTGACAATTAAGCTGCATTTAGTAGCAGGCTTTATATTGGCAAGTGAGTTGACGTACTTCAATTACACAGTTGCACCTGGTGGAAGACTTTAAGTCAGAATCTGACCCTTATTTGATTTACCTATAATGCAACCATTATTTTATTTACTACTTCCAGATGTGCCTCTTTCCTGCATTGTGCACTTGTCTCAGTCACAGTTTTGGTAAGTTCACAAGGTAACCCTAGTCAAAATGAGTAAAAAATAAATGCCACTGGAGAGCTTCTTTGGACAGGGCAAAAGACATAACAATGAGATAGCAGAATACTTTAAAACCACCAACAAAAAGAAAGCTGTGTTTAAAAGAAAATACCAAGTCCTACTTAAATTATGGGTTCATTGTAACAGGTGATTCACATTCTATAAACCCACTTTGTTTAATATGTGGTGAGCTGCTATCTAATGAGAGCTTGAAACCTTCAAAACTGCTTTATCACCTGGAGACAAAGCATCTTGCATTAAAAGACAAGGCTTTGAAGTTTTTCAAAAGAAAAAGAAAACGTGAGAACAAAAAACAGAAGGAATTATCGAAGGTTATCACTTTATCAAATTTGTCTGCACTGAGAACATCATTCTCAGTGGCTAACCTAATTGCTAAAGCTAAGAAGCACATTACTATTGGTGAAGTGTTAATCCTGCCCGTCCTCAGGACATTTGCGGTGAACTGTTGAGGGAGGCTGTAGTTCAAAGGTGGCTAATGTTTCTCTTTTGGCTGGCACCATAAATAGATGAATTGATGAAATAGCAGAGGATATTGAAGCACAATTGTTAGAGAGGATTAATGAGTCATTGTGGTATGCAATCCAGGTTGAAAAGTCTACTGACATTGACAACAAGGCAACAATTCTTGTTTTTGTGAGGTACATTTTTCAGGATGATGAGCATGCAGATATGTTATGTACACTTCAGTTACCAACCAATGCCACAGCTGCAGAACTATTCAAGTTTTTGAGTGATTACATATCAGGAAAACTGCATTGATCATTTTATGCCCATATATGCACAGACCTAGCAGCTGCCAAGACTGGACAGCTTTCTGGTTTCTCTACTTGGGTCAAAAAGGTCGCTTCTTAATGTGAGTTTACACACCGTGTCATCCATAGAGAAATGCTGGCTAACCAAAAAATGTCACCTGAATTAACAACATTTTGCAGGATGTGATTAAAATTATCAACCAATTAAGGTACATGCCCTTAACTCATCTGTTCATGCATCTCTGTAAGGAGATGAATGCAGAGTGTACATGTCTTCTCTTATATACAGAAGTGAGATGGATTTCTAAAGGTTGATCACTGGACAGAATTTTTGAGTTGTAAAAGCCACTCTAGAGATTTATTTTACAAAAGCAGTCACCACTGGTAGTACATTTCAGTGACACAGAATGGGTTGCAATGCTTGCTTACTTATGTGACATATTCAACCTGCTCAAAGAACTCAATCTGTCACTTTGAGGGAGAGAGTAACTGTGACTGGAATTACGGGGACAACTAGTGAACATTGGTATTTTTGACATGTTTAAATATTAGCAGAGATTTTGAAAGAGACTGAGACATGGCCTTCTTTCTTGTAGCTGGTGCATGATCACCTATCTCAGCTTTCAAAAGAGTTTGAGCATTACTTTCCAACACAAATGCCCCCAGAACTGGGAAGCAATGGATCCACAACCCATTTGTGAATAAGCCAGGTAAATCAGCTTTATCCGTGCTAGAAGAGGATCAACTGCTCGAAATTGCAAATAATGATGACCTTGAAAGTATGTATGAGACAACTTCAAATCTCCATTCGTTCTACATTAGCGTCAAGGTCAATTATCCTGAGATTTTCACAAAAGCACTGAAAAGCCACTTCCATTTCCAACATCCCATTTTTGTGAAGCAGGGTTTTATGCAGTGACAGCAACCAAAACAAGATTGTGGAGTACACTGGACATAAGCAAACACTTCGGGTGTCACTATCTCCCATCACCCCTAGAGTAGACCCTCCTGTTGCAGGAAAACAAGCTCAGAGCCCCCACTAATTCTACATTTTGGTGTATTGTATAATTGTTTCGTTATATATTAGAATGTAATAATAATAGAAATGAAGTAGACAATAAAAGTAGTGTGCATGTAGTGTGCTTGAATTATTCTTAGCCTCCTCCCTGCCAACACACACACACACACACACACAAGATACACACACATACACACACACACACATACACACACACATACACACACACACAGAATCAGGGTTCCTGGTGCCAAAAAAGTTGGGGACTGCTGCATTAGAAAGATCATTTATCATGACCAAATGGGATTGATCTCTGTGATGCAAGGATGTTTCAACACATGTAAATTTATTATTGTGATAAATTTACACATCACATCAACAAAATGAAGAACTAAAACCATATGATCATTTCAGTTAATGATGAAAAATCATTTGCTGAAATTCAACATCCCTCTAAAATAAAAACCTTAGAGAAACTGGGTATAGAAGGAACATACTTCAACATAAGCCATACATGACAGACCCACAGCTAGTATCATAACAAATGAGGAAAAACTGACAACCTTTTTTCAAAGATCTGAAACATGACAAGATCCCCACTGTTATTCAACATAGTGCTGGAAGTCCTAACTAGAATAATCAAACAAGGGAAAGAAATAAAGGGAGTCCAAATTAGAAATGAAGAAGTCAATTATCATTGTTTGCAGATACTATGATATCATATTTGGAAAGAACTAAAATCTCCACCAAAAAACTACTAGAAATGACAAACAAATTCAGTGAAGTTGCAGGATACAAAATCAACATGCAAAAATAAGTTGCATTTTCACATGCCAACGATGAATAATCTGAAAAAGAGATTTAAAAAGTAATCCCATTTAAAATAGCCATAAATAAAATTAAACACATAACAATTAACCAGAGAATGAAAGATATCTACAATGAAAACTATAAAACACTGGTGAAAGAAACTGAAGAGGACACAAAAACCTCAAAGATATTCCATGTGTATGGTTTGGAAAAATCGATATTGTTAAAATGTGTATACTACCCAATGGAATCTACAGGTTAAATTCAATCCCTATCAAAATACCAATGACACTCCTCACTGAAAGAGAACAAACAGTCCTAAATGTGTATGAAGTCATGAAAGATCCAGAATAGCCAAAGCCACCCTGAGCAAAAAGAACAAAATGGAGGAATCCCATTATATGACTACAAATTATACAACAGAGTTATAGTAAGCTAAACATCATGGTACTGGCATAAAAACAGTCTCATAGACCAATGGAACAGAATAGAGAACCGAGAAACAAATCCACACGACTACAGTGAACTTACTTTCAGCCAAGGTGCCAAGGACATACATTGGGGGAAAAGAGTCTCTTCAATAAATGGTGCTGGAAAAACTGGATATTTACATGCAGAAAAATGAAACTTGACCCTATCTCTCACCATATACAAAAATTAAAATCAAAATATACGAAAGACTTAAATCTAAAACCTCAAACTATGAAACTACTAAAAGATTGGGGAAACTCTCCAGGATATTGGTCTGGGCAAAAAATTTATAAATAATACCTCACAAGAACAGGAAACCAAAGGGAGAATGGACAAATGGGATCATAGCAAGTTAAAAAGCTTTTGCATAGCAAAAGAGACAATTAATAAAGTGAAGAGATGCCATCCCTGCAGAATGAGAGAAAATAATTGCAAACATTCATTTGACAAGGGATTAATAACAAGAGTATATAAGAAACTCGAGTAACTCCATTAAACAATCTAATAATTTGATTAAAAGGAGCAAAAGATTTAAATAGAAATTTCTCAAATGAAGACGTACAAATGACAGACATGTGAAAAGTTGCACAATATCATTGAATGTCAGGGAAATTCAAATCAAAACTACAATGAGTTGTTATCTCACCCCAGTTACAATGACTTTTATCCAAAAGTCAGGCAATAACAAATGCTTGTGAGCGTGTGGAAAAAAGAGAACCGTCATACACTATTGGTGGGAATGTAAATTACTACAGTCACTAGAGAGAACAATTTGGAGTTTCCTCGGGAAACTGAAAATAGAACTACCATATGATTCAGCAATTCCACTGCTAAGCATATACCCAAAAGAAAGGAAATAAGTATACTGAAGAGATATTTGCACTCCCATGTTTGTAGCAGCACAGTTCACAGTAGCCAAGATTAGGTAGCAACCTAAGTGTCCATCAATAGATAAATGGATAAAGAAAATGTGGTATTTATACACGGTGGAGAATATTCAACCATAAAAAGCATGAGAGCCTGTCATTTTCAACAACAAGGATAAAACTGGTGTTAACCATGTTTAAGTGAAATAAGCCAGGCCTAGAAAGGCAAGCTTTGTATATTCTCACTTATTTGTGGAGTCTAAACATCAAAACAGTTGAAGTCATGGAGATGGAGAATAGACAGATGGTTACCAGAGGCCTGGAAGGATAGTGGGGAGTTGAGGGTGGGAGGGAGGTGGGAATGGTTAATGGGTATAAAAAATAGCTAGAAAGAATGAATAAGACCTAGTGTTTGCTAGCACAACAGAGGGGCTATAGTCAATAATTATATAACTGTAAATTTCAAAATAACTAAAAGAGGATTATTGGATTGTTTGTAACACAATGGATAAATGCTTTAGGGGATGGATACCTTATTCTCTATGATGTGATTATTACACATTGCATACCTATATAAAAACATCTTAGGGAGTTCATAAACATATACACCTACTAAGTACCCACAAAAATTAAAAATAAATTTTAAAAAACAAGCAAACAAACAAAAAACACTTATGAGAGTTTTAATCTTCGCCAAGTCAAGATGGTGTTCAGCAGTGAAGGTAAACTTCAAAAATAAGAAACACTTGGACTCGGGAAGGGGGACATCACACACCGGGGCCTATCATGGGGAGGGGGAAAGGGGGAGGGATTGCATTGGGAGTTATACCTGATGTAAATGACGAGTTGTTGGGTGCTGACGAGTTGATGGGTGCAGCACAGCAACATGGCACAAGTATACATATGTAACAAACCTGCACGTTATGCACATGTACCCTAGAACTTAAAGTATAATAATAATTAAAAAAAAAGAAAAAGAAAAAGACAAAAATCTATTTGTATAATTAGTCTCATCACACTCAGAAATGGAGAAGCATTGGAGTATTCGATGGAGTATTACAAACGAGAGTTCAGGTGAGCATGAACCATATTAAGAAAAGCTTTATATGTAATATGCCGAAAAAGTGTTCTTTCTGCTTTCCTTCCTCTTCTCTTTTCCCTAGCCTTCTCTTCCTCCTCCTCTTCCTTTTGTCCTTAGGTTGCAAAATTTCCTTGTTGAGAGTGATTGGGGTAGACTTCTAAAATAGGGCACTTGGGCTGAGTAGTAAAAGGAAGGACACCGATGGAGCATAAGTTCCTTAGAAACACAGAAATACTCATGGTAAAGTCTGAAAGAAATAGGGGGGAAAAAAAAGTCAACATTTGATGAAACTGTACCATGGAAGTTTAGTGTGTATTTCCCTAACCTTATATACGCACTTTTAAATTTCTTTTGTTAGTTCTTCTCATACCTGTTTTCCTCTTTTCTGCTGTGTTTCTCCAATTCAGAGGCTTACTGAGATATCTTCTCAACTCTCTTTTTTATTGGCCTTTGTTTGGATGAGGCATCATTTAATCTGATCCGAAAAGAGACCAGAGGATGGGAAAGACCAAAAGGATCATTTCTTTCCGAGTCATCGTGTTGGTGCCTCGTATCCTAGTTGATTCTCTCAGGACCTCAGCTTCAGACAGACCCTACCACTGATTATAGCTGACACTTGGTATTGGTTACACACTTTCTTCCCTTGATCCTCTACCATAGGAGTAATCGCATCCTGCTGTTGCTGGTGTCTGCGTGCATTACCGTCTCTTGTTTTTATTTAATGTTGACCTTGCACCTGAGTAGTATCTTTATTAGAGTCTCCTCACTTGAAATAACGGTGTTCAATTATGGTTCTTTCTAGGACCTGGATTCATGCGTTATTTTGAATAACTAGTAAAATTTATTACTAATATTAATAAACTTGAATATTAAGCGATCAGATTGAAGCCCTAGTTGGTTGTAATTCCTGAATTTGTAGTGATTTCAGGTTGTGCACATTATTTCAGAGTGGCTACTATCACTGATATAAAATGTAAATGCTTCAACCCAAAAATCCATGAAAAAATTAGCTAACTGCTACTCAAGCTCAAATAGTCCTACTATTTTACGTTTACTAAAATAAAATATACAGTAGTTTTTTCTGGTGTTCTAAAATCAGAAGATGCAAATGCAACAAGATCTCAGTAACTGAGACTATGTATTGAGAAATTAGAAGCTAGGAAGAAATTTTATTTTAAAATGACAGACGTAATTTTTATTAACTTCTTCAAATTCCACATGCAGGCAGGATTAGCTCCAGTGGGAAAAGCCTAAATCCAATGATAAGAAAAATGGAATTTCTCTCTTTGGACCCCAATCTTTCAACATCGTTATGCAGAATAAATCAGTTCAAACAACGCCTGAAGGACAGATTCAGAAGAGCCTGAACTTCATCAGAATTGCTAAGGTAGCAAACCATAACATGACTCAGAGGACCCATCATCCGTGTTGCTATAGAAGTGGAATTCGTGGGCTGTATGGTGCATAATCACTGCAGTACAGTTTCAGCAAAACTGGTAATGCTACCTCTTTCTCCACTGCCAGCTGGCTCCCTAAATCCCTGTTCTCGCATCACGAGAAGAAATCCCCTGTTCTCACACTCTCTACTTCTTCCATATTTCCCCCTTCATTCCTCTGCAATAGAATAAAATAACAAGAAGAAAGAGGTCTGTAAATTTTCAGGTTTTGATGCATATATTTGGAACTATGCCATTTTCAAGTCTATTTTTTATTTCTTCTATATTATGAAAGAATCATTGTGTTCTTTTTTCATAATTTTTAGTTTCATTTGATATTCAGGCAAAATGAGATTTTAAAAAGGTGCAGGAAATTACTTAAATTGTGAAAATGGAATCAAAGGTTTTATATTTCCTCAGAATGGTCAGGGTGTAAAGAGTATCAAAATGTTTAATTCTATTTTAGAATAGTGTTAAAAATACAATATAAATTGGGTTCGAACTTCTTGTAAATATTGGTCATTTTATCACCTATTATTCTGAATTAATTGGACTTAATTTAAAAAAGGATAATTATGTTTTAATAAATATTCATTGGTGTTGATGAAAAATGGTTTGGATAAAGGTCAACCTTTTCAAATACATGTAACTCATAAAAACATTGTTCATATCTTATGCTAAGGCTGATTTATAGTAATATCAACATAAAATATTATTTATTCTAAAATACAGATTTTATTGGAAACATTAAATTTTTTTGCATAGAATTTTAAATCCAAAGTGTTGTATAGCTCTAGTGAGAATTGACATAAACTCAGGAAATTGCATTTTGACATTCATCTTGTTTATTGTCCCACTATAGCTTGATTCTCCTTGTAATTATGCCTTAGTTGAAATGAATATGTGATGAAACTATCTGAAAATTACTAAATTCTCAAAGACATGCTTTAAAAATATATTATAGTGTGAAAGCATCTGAACCACATTTCAAAGCAATTCAATTTTTTCCAGTGAACTCTCTCTTTTTTGATGAAAGATACTTTGAGGCAAAATTATAAAGAAGATATAAAGAAAATTTTACAGTGAATAGGTTTACAAATATATTTATCTTTGTGAAAGCCATATGTATTTAGTGTAAGAAGCTATGAATTTATTGTAGAGATAACTAGGACTTCTTATAGGTATATAGGTTTAGAATTAATTAGATTATTTCTGAACTAGTGATTATTTTAAATTGGATATCTATTACTGGAAATGTAGGTTAGAATAATAATAGTAGTATTATCTCAAACAGTGAGCATTATTTGATTATTGTGATTTAAATATTCCAAAGTTAGTTTCATAAGGCATGAAATATAAACATGATATGCATGTATTGCTGAATAATATTTATTTTTCTATTATTCTATATAACATCTTAAACCAAAACAATAGCTTAATAATTGCTTACAATGTTTTACTTTTGAAATGCCATATAAACACCTGTCTGTTATTTAATTCTCTAGGAATAATATATTTTGATTGTATAAATTATGTAAAAACAAATTTAGATATCACAATATGAAAAGAAGTCATCAAACTCACTGAAAAAAAATTAAAATCTTCCTTTAAACAAAGGTTAAAAAATGAATTTATACTACTTCAACAACAAAAAAGTGGGAAAATGGAACTTCAAAAAAGCTAAATTAGCAGTGTTATTTTCTATATTATTTGTATTTAAATTTTTATCTACTTAAAAAATTCTTTATTATTATCAGGAAATAAAATATAAATAACATAGATTGAGCTTCATAAAGTGAATTATTCTTGAAAACTGTTTGCAAAATCCTTATAGAAACACCATGATACAAAACTATTATGCCTTTTGGGACATATTGTTTTAGAATACATGATATGTGAGAAAATACAAATAATTTTTATATGACAGATTAGTTAAATTTCACTGGAGCTCTCTCCATTTTTTCCCTTGGAATTTGTCCTTTAATTTACTTATCTAACTTCATTCCCAGAATATTATCCCTAAAAGAAGAGATCTACTCTTGTAAGAGTTTATTACTATCTGTTTGCTTTTTAAAGCATGAAGGGGAGAACAGAAGCATCAATATTATTTGGGCCTTGTTAGAAATGCAAATTTTCAGGCCCCTGCCAAACAACTGAATCAGAATTTCCAGGTGTGGGCCCTAGAAAATTAAGAAATCTGAGTTTTAGCAACATTTTCAGGTGACTTTGAGAAGTACTGTTCTTAGCTACATTTGAACCATGGTCAAGTGTTTCAGTGTAGCATTAATGTGTACAGTAGGCAGTTTATGCACTCACTCTTAAAACCTCTATTTCTCATAGAAAGACTATATGCTTTGGATGTCTCAAAAGTGATAATCCAGCTATTGTGATCACTGTCACATAAAGTATATATACAGGGCCTTGATAGAGTGTGTTACAGTTTATTTGCGCCTGTAGCCCCAACTACCCAGGAGGCTGAGGCAGGAAAAATGTTTGAACTCGGGAGGTGGAGGTTGCAGTGAGCCGAGATCACGCCACTGCACTCCAGCCTGGGAGACAGAGCAAGACTCTGTCTCACAAAAAAAAAAAAAAAAAAAAAAGCCACAAAACAAAGCAAAAAAACAAAAACAAACACACAAAAATCTTTAAAAATAACAACTTCAACTGAATTTTTTAAACTTGATTGCCTACCTTACATATTATTAATTCTTGTGGCAAATGGAATATAATGCTAAGTGTATTTCAACTAAGTTTTATTACATATTGTAAAGGCTCTTATGTTTCGCATATCTAGTTAACACATCCAGGGGAGCTGGCTTATATGCACGTAATATATTTGATAGAAAAGCCCTATGAAATTCCACTCTCAGGAAATAGTTTTACAGAGCAGGCAATATAGATAATATATTCAGAACCTACTGAATCAAAATTGAATTTTACTAGTTATGAGAGAAAAATATAGATAGAAATATAAAATTCAAATGAGTAGTGTTAATAAGCATTTATTAAACTAATTAGATGAGAATCTAGCTTAGGAAATTTATTCTGATTAAAATATAACATGAAGTCTTTATACATGTACAGTACTGATGGAGATGATAATGTTTATATTACAGTCATCAAGTTGAATATAATTTTCAGGGCTTTCGGTCTTAAAATTTATAAAGGAACTTGGATAGTTAAATCACATAGTTTGATAAATATATCACAAAAGCCTAAAGATTGCATCAAACTAGTCTGCAGGCATTTATCTATACTTCAAGAAGATCAAGCGAATCTCACACACTTGAGCAATAATACTACCTGGATTTAAATCCAAAGGTGCATAGAAACATTATGGAGTTGAACACATAATAGATAGACTAGAGAATTATAATAACATTAATTAGCCAATTATATGGGTGACTTACAAAAAAAAAAAAAAAAAAACACGTTATTCTTTACATCTTTGGTCTTGCTTTCAAGAACACAAACAAGACTAACTACAAGAAAAACACCAAACAAATTTTAATAGAAATACCCTCTACAAAATACCTAACCTGTATTTATCAAAACTCCCAAGGTCATCATAAACAAGAAAAATCAAAGTAACTGTCATAGCTAAAAGTAGCACATGAAGACATGATTCTGTGAAGAAGGGTGTCAGTAATTTGATAGGAATAATGTCAAATTTGTGAATTGTTTTGGGCAGTTTGGCCATTTTTACAATATTGATTCTTCCAATCCATGAGCATGGAATGTTTTTCCATTTATTTGCATTATCTCTGATTTTGTTTTGTAGTTTTTCTTGTAGAGATCTTTCATGTCTTTGGTTAGCTATGTGCCTAAATATTCTAAATATTTCATTTCGTGTGTAGCTATTGTAACTGGGATTGTGTTCTTAATTTTGCTCTCAGCCTGGATGCTGGCATATAGAAATGCTACTGATTTTTGTACACTGATTCTATATCCTGAAACTTTACTAAATAAATTTATCAGTTCTAGGAGCCTTCTGGTAGACACTTTAGAAAATCTAGTTATAGAATCTTATCATCAGTGAAGAGAAATAGTTTGACTTATTTTCCTATTTGAATACCTTATTAAATGTAACACGGAATCCTGGAAATGGAAGAAGTTATTAAAGTACAAATTTTTGAAAAAAACGTATGTACTTTTGTTTATAATAATATATCTGCACTGATTTATTAATTGTAACATATTTGTGTAAGATGTTAATAAGAGTGAAAACATAGTGTGAAGTGTATGGAAACTCTTTAGGCCATTTGTTCCATTTTCCTGTAAACATAAAAGTGTTCTAAAATGAAAGTTCATTTTTAAATGGTGCTGCGTTCTGAGATGTTATATTTGGTGTGAAATACTAAATGTTACAGGCTAAATTCTGACTGGGCATGTGGGCTTACACGTATAATCCCAGCATATTGGGAGGCTGAGACTAGAGGATTACTTGAACTTAGAAGTTCAGGACCAGCTTAGTCAACGTAGGGAGACCTCTTCTCTACAAAATATAAAAATAAATTAACCAGGTGTGTTGGTGTGCACCTGAGGTCCCAGCTACGTGGGAGGCTGAGGTTGAAAGATGGCTTGAGCCCAAAAGGTAGAGACTGCAGTGAGCCATGATCGTGGCATTGCACTCCAGCCTAGATAACACAGCAAGACATGCTGTCTCAAAAAAGCAATAAAAAAAGCTAAATTCTGACTATAAACACAACTTGCTCTTTGTTTTTACAAAGCACTTGCTTTGGAAATATGAAGTAGTATGAAGTAGTTCTTTTTGCATCCATCATGGTCATTTTACAGATATGCTACCACATATTAGCTATTCTGATGAAGTGATAAATTAAAAAACAAAGCTTAAGACATCCTATTACATAATTTTATTTTGTTTTAGCTTTTGGTATTTTCTTGTTTTGTAATATTATTATAAAGGACAAAAAGTCAAGAACAGATGAACCGCTAAAGAATCACAAAATGTTGTGTCATATGTCAATACACTAAGTTCAGTAGTTGGTGATCTGCTGTTCTCTTGGCATTATTTCTTCCATCCTAAATGAACATTCATTTTACACTTGATTCACAACTCCTGAAGTGATTCAACCCTTAGGCATTCTGCTTATATTAATAACACAAATAATCTGGTTGGAGAAGAGAAAAACCATTCTTTATTTGAAAGGGAATGAAATATATTTCTAAACCTATATGTGTGAAGTTGACATTAACGGTTGAAGGAAACCTATATGTGTATATTTTTAAGTTGAATGATTCTGTAGTCTTTACTTGTTATTTATTCAGTAAAGAATATCAAATAACACGGGAATTATACCGTTGAATTTTTCTAAAATTTTATTTTGTTTTCAGGACTTTGATATCAACACATTTGTAAGACTGCTATTTTCCCAGACATTTTCACTGTTTTTGTTTTCTCTTTGGGGTAAGGTCCATTTCATTGCCTTAGGTGTTCAAAATGCTGAGCTGAAACTTCAGCATAATGAAAAGAAGGAAATCATACAGGGAAAAGTTTATAGCCACTGGCATTGTGAAGTGTTCCATTATAAGAAGCCTACAAATCTTTCCCTAAATTTATGAATGTGTTCTTATAGAGGCATGCAATTATTAAAAACTATCCACCTACCAGCAAGTTGTAGAGGAAATACTAAAGATTAACAGTCAGAAAATCTAAATTTTATTTCCAATTTTGCATCCTTAGCCACTTGACCTCTCTGGATACTAGTACCCTTGTATGTAAAAGAAAAGGTCAAAGAAAAGTCATCTCTAAACAACAAATATATTTAAATTCAAAAAATTGCCTGAAAACATGCTAACATCAGAGAGAAAAGACAAGCAATGATTTTTCAAAAGAAATATGGGCTTTTCACAATTTAAATCACCTAAGAAATAAGGGAATTACAACAGGTGTTAGTTCTGAAGGCCTTGCCTGAGGGTTTCATGTGAACTTACCTAATGACAAACAAGATAGCAACTGTTACACAGATTTGAAACATGCTGAGTCTGATAACCAATCATTCCAAGTAAAACAGATTATAAATTAAAAAAGACTTCAAATAAATCATAAATAAAATAATTATTGATGTGTTAGACAGCTTCCAAGATGGTCTCCAATGATTTTCACCTCATGATATTCACCCTTTTATGTATTCCTCTCCCACATTAAATAGGGTCCACCTGTATAGTCAATAATATATTGCAGAAGTAATGATGTGTGATTTTGAGGCTTGGTTATAAAAGACTTGGCAATCCTTCCTTGCCCTCTCCTGAATCACTCATCCTGAAGGAAGACAGCAGCCAAATCATGAGGACAGTCAGGCAGCCCTCTGGAGAAGTCTATGAGGAAAGGAACTCTGCCCTTTCAGTAAGAACTCCTGGGTAGCAGATCTTCCAGCCCCAGTCAAGCCTTCAGATGACTGAAACCTTAGTAACCATCTCTACTTTAATTTCATGAGACATCTTGGGACAGAACTGCCCAGTCAAACTGTTTCTGAATTTATACCTATAGAAACTATAAAATAGGCCAGGCACGGTGGCTCATGCCTGTAATCCCAGCACTTTGGGAGGCTGAGACAGGTGGATCACGAGGTCAGGAGATTGAGATCATCTTGGGTAACACGGTGAGACCCCGTCTCTAGTACAAATACAAAAAAATTAGCTGGGCATGGTGGCAGGTGCCTGTAGTCCCAGCTACTCAGGAGGCTGAGGCAGGAGAATGGTGTGAACCCTGGAGGTGGAGCTTGCAGTGAGCCAAGATTGTGCCACTGCACGTCAACCTGGGCAACAGGGTGAGACTCTGTCTCAAAAAAAAAAAAAAAAAAAAAGAAAAAGAAACTGTAAAATAATGAAAGCCTATTGTTTCTTTATGGTGTTAAGTTTGTGATTAATTTGTTTCACAGCTGCTATGATCTGAACATTTATGTCCTACAAAAATTCATACATTGAAACCTTATCCCCAGTGTGATGGTACGGTGAAGTAGGGCTTTTGAGAGTTAATTAGGTCATGAGAATGGAGTTCTTGTAAATGGGATTAGTTCCCTAATAAGGGACTGAGGAGACCAGAGTTTTTCCTTTTCACCATGTGAAGACACAGTCAAAAAGACAACCTACTACATACCAAGAAATGAGCCCTCACCAGACACTGAATCTTCAGGCACCATGATCTCGGACTTTCTAGTCTCCAGGACTGTGAGAAATAAACCTGCATTGTTTTTAAGTCACCTAGTTTATATTTTGTTATAGCACTTGAACAGACCAATAATGCAACAATAAATGGTCCACGCTTTGATTATAGGCGTTACTGAGATTGCATTTCTTCACAGAACTTAAAAAGCATGAGAAGACTCTAGTAAAAAATGCAATTACTGTTGCTTCCTTGATTATATCTGCAGGGTGGAAAAACTGAGACAATTGTCAGGGTAATGTAACTTTGAATTATTTGATTTTTTCATAATAAATTTTTTGGACATAAATATTTATCATTTTATTTCAAATTTTCAC